>NW_005871593.1:421160-441097 GCF_000147115.1 Myotis lucifugus | reverse complement strand
GGACCCAGGGGCTCCCGAAAGGCCGAAGTTTTCTTTGGGGAACCCTTGCCTTATGATTTTTGCACAGACAAGTGCCGTTTCTCCGGGGGGGGTGGGGGGGGGGGGCACCTCAGTTTAGTCCACTGGGCTCTAGATAACTTGTGGATGCCTTCAGAAAAGAGGAGGGGGGAATGCCAATGTCTTATCATATTTGACCATAACCAAGGCCTTAGAAACGATTGCAATGGGTTTGCATCCTTCTGTATTATTATCTGTATTGCAGCCCCCCTCCCCCGCCATGGTAATTACTCTCACTGCTCCACCACCATTACTACCCTGCTTACTGTGCACCTGCGATGCGCCAGGCCCTGTGCTGGGTGCCGTATGTACGTTTCTCTAATGCTCCCAGCAACCTTGCCTTGAAGGTGTTATCACCCTATTTAAAGGAAGAAATGAAGCCCAGAGGGATTCAGTAGCCCAAGGTCACAGGTAGTTGGTGGCTCCTGCTCCCAAAGCCCATGTTCTTCCCACTTTGCCAGGCCCAGGCCTCCCTCTGCTACTTCTCCTGCCGTTGTCCATGGCTCCTCCTCCTGAGGGAGCCTCCACGGCAGTTCCATGGTCTCTGCAGGCCAGACACCCTCCCCCGGCTTCCCGCCTCCACCGGGACTCCCCAGGGTCCCCACTGGCTCCTTCCCTGGGACTCGGCACCCTTTGGCTTCTTCGGATGACCCCCCTGAGTTGTGCTAATATATACCAGCCCCCTGCCCCCCCCCCGCACCCCACAGTAAGGGACTGCAGGGACAGAGCCCAGAAACCCATGTGGGTTAGACGGGGGGCCTGGCCCACTGCGCCTGAGAGGAGCAACAAGTCTATGCAGCACATAAAACATGACTTGAACCTGACAGCTGAAACCGTTTCCATTTGATTTTGTCTCCTATTTATAACCCCGTGGGCACGTTCTCCTCATCTCCAGCCCCGGCAGCTGGAGAGCAGCCCCCACATCAAGGAGCACCGACTGTTATCCACAGGCCGGCCGGCCGGCAGCTTACCCGGCCCTGGGCCTTCACCGGGCACGTTTCTCTCTGCTGACTTTTTTTAAGCACCAGCTGATTTAAATGAATAGAATCGAGCTTTGTCTTGGAGGATGAGAGTTTATTATTTATATCAAGGAGCCATGTAAAATTCACTGTTGGCATGTTTTAACCCGTCTAAAAATTATATACAGGGTGTCCCCAACCATGTATACACACTTTCACAGCTGATACCTCAATGTTGAAAATGAAATGCATTTGAATAAACAATGCCTTTATAATGATTCAAAGTGTGCATATACATTGTTGGGGACACCCTGTCTATTGCCAAACCACACATCATCATGCTTGGGTTTTATTTCACGCCCTTAGTAGAACCCTGCCCTCACCTCCACATTCACTAAGGGGCCCATACACACCAGCCTCAGTGAGAGGGGGCTTTGGGAAGAGGTGGAATGTACCTACCGCACCCTCACTGGCACAGAGGAGCCGTGAGTGTAAAAGTCTAAGGCAGCGGTTCTCAACCTTGGCTGCACATTAGAATCACCTGGGAATCTTTTTAAAATCCTGACTTCTGGGCCTCATCCCCCAGAAATTCAGTTTCTTTGTTACTAATGTTGTGGCCCCACCCCATAACAAAGAAACAGAATTTCCGGAGGATGAGGCCCAGAAATCAGGATTTTAAAAAGATTCCCAGGTGATTCTAATGTGCAGCCAAGGTTGAGAACCACTGGTCTAAGGCCATGCTGCATGGGCCCGCCACTCACCCCAGCCGGAGCCACATCTGCAAATGGAAGGAAGGGCTGTGGTCTGCAGCTCCTCCTCCAGGCAGGCCTTGGAAGCTGGTTCTATCCCTCCTTCGCTGAGATAAGAACATCTAAGCATCTCAAGCAGCATCTCTTGGACAGGTGCCCACACAGCCAGGAGCCCTCAGCTCCCCGAGGTGTTTTGTACTGAACAATGCATGCTGGGAGCTGAACTGAAATTTCTCCTGTGCTTACCTACGCGCACATTTTTAGCGTGAGCTTTTAACAAATGAGCCTATTTGCTTAATTCTCTGAACTGTTTATAGAATATTATCGCATGCTGGAATAGTGATATTAATAAGCTCCTTAGCTTAATTAAGCATAGACAGAGCCAAATGCCTAAGCTTCCCACAGAATGTGCTAATCTTGTGTGATTATGGTGATTACTTGGGTAGCCAGAATGAAAATCCCACAGAAGAAACCAGGTCTCCCAGACATGGTATCATTGGATCATTTTTATAAATGAGAGCACCCCCCAAAATGTGATCCCCATGCCCTGCCCCAGTGATCAGAGGGGAGCGGTCTGGAAGCCCAGACTGTGTCTGCCGTTTCAGCCTGAGTTGAAACGCTCATCCATTACGAGGCGCACCTCCTCCACAAGACGGGGTCAGGGTGACGGGCGCTCTTGAGAAACCTGAGGGGGTGTGGGAGGAACCATGTCAAGTTACAATGTTTTTCTTCAAATTATTATCTTTAAGAATGAACTGCTTTTTCCTCTCTCTGTGACTTAGTAACGTTACCAAATATGGTGCTTGGCATCCTAAATGGAAGAAGAATCTTGGATTCTGGACAATTAAAGTGTCATTTTGGGATGATAACGCGTTAAAGTGTTTGCTCAGCACTGAGACCATCCCCGGTCTGTGCTCGATGCCTCATCACTGGGCCTTTCTCCTTGGGGACCCCAGGAGGCACCTGTCTTCCTCGCCCCAAAGGAGGGCGAAGGCTTCTCAGACACTCCCCGCCCAGGCCAGGGGCTCACGGCTGCTGTGCGGGCTCCCTCGGACCCGCTATCCTCACCGCCACCCCTTAATCCGCAGGCTCCTGGGCAATGACAGGGCTCCCACAAATAAGCTGGGATGAGTCACTGCCCAACCCTGTCGCTGAGACGGGTCATGAACATTGCAGTCAGCACCCGGGACGGATGCATCACACGTGTGGCAGGTGCCCAGCAGAATTTTCACACGCTCTCTAACACCTCACTTCCCTCTCAAGGAAGGGTATTGCAATGGCTTTTTAATTTTTTATTTCTTTTTATCAATATATGCAAATATACTTTTACATAAACTGTAAGTCAGACCCACTTATTAAAGCACGATTTTTTTCTTATCTGACTTGGCACTGCCTCTTCTATCCAATTCATCTCCCACCATCAGGTACCCCATCTCCCATCACCTCCCTGCTCATAAGATCATGCATAAAGTGCACACATGCATGCACATATGTACATGCATACATGAACACTCATACATGCGCGCGCGCACACACACACACACACACACACGTAAGGCTCTTGCTTTTGTTTGACCAAGAACAGGATCATTTACACCCTTTTACCCCATCATCTCTTTTGTTTCCTTTACTCTCTTTCGCTGTTCTGTTGAATTGTTAAAATTTTGCCATTCTTTCCCCGCAACCCTCCACCCATCTTTTTTCTGATCCTCTGTCTATTTGGGTGTATTTTTATTTTCTCGAGTTAAAAAGTAATTACAACATGTCCGTAGTTATTACAGATGCATCCTCCCTGCACCCACATCCAGGGCTGCAGCGTGGTGAACCCCCATCGGACGTCCCCTCGCCTTATCTCCATCAGGCATGATTGCTTAACGTTTCTCACACACACACACACACACACACACACACACACACACGCACGAGCTTTTATGGTCAATAGTTAAATATTTTATTTGTTTTGATGCTCATCATTCCACCTATCTATGCTTATTTTTCTTATCGATCACAATAATAATTTTTACCCTTGGTGCCAGGCACCCTTCCAGGCACTGTGCCCATGTGACCTGATGCAGTCCTCACAGCAGCCACTGCTATCACCCCTACTTTTCACTTGCAAACACACCCGGAGCAAGTAGCTCAGCGGTGTGCCCGCCCGGGCCCTGTCTCGGAGCCCAGGCACCTGACCTCATGTGTGGCTGCCTCTAGGCTGAGGTCTCCTTGGGGCAGGGCTTCTGTGGGTGGGATATGCTTGGTCCCCTCATCACAGAACATGTCTTTATGGCACCCTCACCTGTGAATGGCAGTTTGACAACCTATCAAATTCAAGTTGACGGCACTTCCCTCCGTTGTCTCCGGGCACCTGTTGTCACCGGGCAGGTCCCCTGGAGGCGGGTGGTGCGGCCCCTCCTCCCTGAAGCCCTGTGGTTGCGGTGATGCGTCTAGGGGCGGGTTTATTGACATCCATCCTGCTCAGTACTCGGAGTGCACGCTCAATCCGGGGGCTGACGGCTTTCTTCATTTGGAAAACCCCAGCTGCTGTCTCTTCACATTTCCTTCTTCCCCGGCCCATCTCTTTCTTCTTCCGGAACTCGTGTTAGACGGACGGGAACCCTCTCGGTAGCTTCCCCGCGGCTTTGGCGGCTCTTTCCCATGTTTCTCTCTCTGTGTTTGGACGAGTGTTTCTATACTATCTTCCAATTCACTGATCTGCCTTTAAAATATGTCAAGTCTGTGGTTTATTCCCTCGTTCCTTCTATTGATTTTTTGTTTTGTTTCCATCACTCTAATTTTTATTTCAAAATTCCTTTCTATCTGCTTACTCTTTTCTTGACACTGATTTGTTGCATGGTTTCTTTTAAAGAAAGCACACGCCGTTATTCATCTCTGAGTATTCTCAGCACGCTTACCTCCACATCTGTCTGGGAAGTACAGACTGGCCCGTTGTCATGGCGAGCAGCCCGCACATCAAGTACCGGGCCCGCTGCCCCCAGCAGAGCAGTCCCCTCCGGCCGTGTCAGACTGCGCGCTCCAGGATGGCGCTCACAGCGCGGCCTGTGTTCGGGAGTGGGAGGCAATTCAGCTCTTCCAACCTCAGGAAAGGGGCATCAAGTGTTGGGATGCGCACTGCGGGGTATATGCCGCAGTTAGTCACTGAGAATTAGATGCACACAAAGCAAAATGAGTAGATGTCAAAAGCAGGACTGATAAGTAAGAAACAGAATGAGAACTGTAGCTCAATAAAACACTGTAACACAGACGGTCAGAATGCAAACAATAAAAGTGTGTGTGTCCGGGAGTTAGGCTGCCTGCCCATTGGAGGAAAGGGGGGGTGGGAGAGGGATGGGCCGAGGCGGGGATAGAAATGCGCACACGCAGGCGTGCAGACTGCTGGGGACCGTGCCGTAGACTGGAGAGCGGGACTAATTCATCCTCTGAGCTTCTGCATCAATAAATGTCTTGATCTGCCTGTCCAGGAAATTACTTTCATCTGTAACGAATTCATGTTCCAACTATTGATTTTGCTATCTTTTCTAGCATTAGATTTCTTCATATAGTTTGGCATTTGGGTGAGCAGGCCCATTTTTAATGAAACACATTTTCTTTCTGTCTCTCTGTCTCCCTTTGTGCTCGCCCCTCTCCGCCTGACAGACCCTCCAGGCCCCCCGTCCGGAAGTGGCGGTGGACAGTGGTCATTGGAGGGACACGCCAGGGCAGTGCTGGGCTGTGGCCGACCTGGCCATGGAGTCACGGGCAGCTGGGCTTCCCAGCTGGAAGGGGCTGACTTTGCCCCTCTCTCCCTCCCTGGACGCCGTGGGATGTGAACCAGAGCCCCAAGCGGCGTCTGGCAGCACTGTTTCCTTCTCAGTCCCCTTTCACTCACAGGTTGGGTGACGGGGGTCTCACCCCAACCTGCAGCTTCAAACTCCGGGCCAGGTCTCACCCCCTGTCTCGTGTGTGCCCTTTCAGTCACCCTCCCGCCCCGGGGCCCCGAGCCCTGCGAGCTGAGGCCTGGCTCCACTCACCATCTTGCATCTCCATCTCATGTCCGGGCTTCAGAAATATGTCCCGTCATCTAACCCAGCCACGTTTTCTCGATAGTCTCTCCTTTTTTTATTTTACCCACCACAGCTACTGTGGAGAGAGGTGGTTCCTGTCTCCATAGATATTCAAATGATTCAAGCAAGTTTAGATAAACCCGATGAAAAGTAGATTAACAAGGAGAAGAGGCGTGGAAGGATTTACACACCCGTTTGTTGGCAATTCATCTCAAGGTGACGCATTCAGTTTAGGCTAAGCCCGTCGCTTGCACAGATAGCGGTTCAAGCAGCCTTGAGAAAGCCTAGCCTTCAGTGATCACCGCCTTCTCTGTTAGCACAAAGAGACTGGCTTCCCCCTCTCGGCTGCATCAACACCTAATTCAGGACCCCAGCCAGACCTTCCCTTTCAACGGGGCCCCTCAGGCAGGAGATGTAGTCTGTGCATCTCTCCTTGCCCCAGTCCGCTACCGATGTTTATTCTACATGAATTTTACTGGGATGTGAGCCGCAGAGGTGAACAGAAGAACCCATTTGACCAGAGCTTTTAGTGATTACCTAGGACTCTGGACTCCAGTATGAATAGATTCAGTCTAGCCCTCGCTGGTTTGGCTCAGTGGACAGAGCGTCAGCCTGTAGACTAAAGGGTCCCAGATTCAATTCCAGTCAAGGGCACATACCCGGGCTGCAGGTTCAGGCCCCAATAGAGGATATGCAGGAGGCAGCCAATCAATGATTCTCTCTCATCATTGATGTTTCTATCTCTCTCTCTCTCCCTCTCCCTTCCTCTCTGAAATAAATAAAAATATATTTTTTAAAAAATAGATTCGGTCTCCCCCAGCCCAACACTTCCATTCAAGGCCCCCTTCCCAGCCCTGCCCCAGCCAGTGTACACCTGGCCTCGTATTGCCCAGCAGTCTAGCCTTCTGTGGCCAGAATGCCTTTCCCAGGCCCACCTTAACAGGTCTGCTCTTTGGGGATCTACTCAAGGCTCACCGTCAGTAATGATGCCTTTCCTGATGCCACTTACCCGCCTCTCCCTCCTCCAAACTTATCTCTGCTGTCGATTTGACATTTAGCCACCAGGACCTGTCATCTTATGTATGTAATATCTTTTCAATGTCGGAAAGTGCCTTCATACCTAAAACTCATGAGGTGTATCAGCTGTGCAGGTTCACTCTCCCTTGATGCTCCAAGATTCCTGAGAGACGGTGAGGCAGATGGTATCACAGTTATAACATTATCCTCATTTTTTCAAATGATATCATTGAGGCTTAGATGTGTTAAGTAACCTGCCCAACCAGGAAGTGGCAGAATTGGGATTTGAACTGAACTTTGTCTATCAACAAATTTGTAATAACTTTCTACTATAATCAAAATGGCAAAGAGGTTGGCTTCTCCTCAAATCCAACCGAAGTGGCTGGTTATAGCTGCCCAAAGTGCTGTGTCAAAAAGCCAAACTCAGTCCGACCAGTGTGGCTCAGTGGTTGAGTGTCAACCTATGAACCAAGAGGTCACGGTTCGATTCTAGTCGAGGCACATGCCCAGGTTGTGGTCTTGGTCCCCAGTGGGGGGCCTGCAGGAGGCAGCCAATCAGTGACTCTCTCTCATCATTGATATTTCTATCTCTCTCTCCATCTCCCTTCCCCCCTGAAATCAACAAAAATATAACAACAACAAAAAAAAAACAGGCAAACTCAGGCTCAGCATGACAGGGAACCGTCCACAATGAAGGAACAGGGTCAGCGTGGGTCCAGCTATGGAGGAAGAGCACGCGGCCACCTGTTTGCCGTCCCCTGCCGCATGCTAACTTTCCTGAGCTAGGAGAGCATTTACTACCGGTTGCATTTACATTACATGTACAGGAGCATTTACGTTCTACAGCCCTTGGAGCAGAGAGCTTACCCTATAGCAGGTGAGCATCAATATTTCCCGTCTGTAGCTGCATCGACACCCTCGGTGAGGCCCAGCAGAGATGGGCTCCCACAGCCTGCAACAGCCCCACCAGGGCCTGTGAGCGAGCAGCTCCGCTCCGGACCAGCTGAGCGGCTTGGCTCGGTGACTGATTCCAAACTAACAGGCATGCAAAATACAGTGTGAAGCTTAAGGAAAAGTGTTTGACCCAGAAGACTGAGCATCCATGTGAAAAATAAGTGGTAATGCTTTTCTGCGCGGTGATAATACTTTTCACACGCACGACCTGGTACAGAGAAACCGAAAGCCGTGCGGAACGCACACCCTGCACGTGGCTACTCCTAAGGTCGTGCATCTCCTTTGGGGGACCCCCTCCACCCCCATCATATGTGATCATTCCTGATTTCCTATATCTCAAGATTCCTGGGAGGATCAAGGGATAAGGGACCAGCGTTATCTGATGCCCCGCCCCATTACCTGCTGCTGCCATCCCTACTCTGACAATTAGTGAATCGGAAAGGGAGAGAATTTCTGTCAGGGACTGCTGTCAATTACTGGAGACAAAATGACCAATTACCACTCTTCTCCAAGCCAGCTCTGCTCCCCTCCCCGGCCTCCTTCCCGGACCACCTCCTGCCTCGGGCCGGGAGTTCTGTTTCCGCCTCATCTCTTTACCATACCTCGGGATGGGGACGGGTCCAGGAACCCAGGCCAAGACCAGCAAATGTATCACCATGCTCATGACAGCAAGCTGCATGCGGAGCGAATTCCGCAGCCCCCACCCCCTCAGCTCCTCCCTCTGCCAAAACCCGGGGAGCTGTAAGATGCCGCCGACTGCAGACTTATCTCCACATGAGGAATGGTCCTGTTGGCAAATGCAGTTAGGTATCAGCCATCGGGCTATTTTTAGAAGCTTGTTTGGGAAGATCTCAAAAACAAAAATTGCCCCTTGGTGAGAGATGTTAGCCAATTTGCGGAAACAGAGCATCAGTAAACACATTGTAAACGTGCCATTAGCAATATGGAGCATCAGGAAGATGGCCTTTTGTCCCCTAGGAATGGCTCACTGCTCCGTGAGCAGGTAGGATGCCCATGGCGTTTATACACCTTTCAATCCTGGTGGCCAAATCCTGTCTTTACTCACTCGAGCAGCTCTTCCCAGGCTGGGGCTGTGAGGTCCTTGACCCAGTCCTTCCAGAGGCGCTTCCCAGGGAGCAGTCATTCCAGCTGGAGCTGGAGGTCGTGACAGGCCAGGCTGAGCACCCACTGGGGCAGTGTATGAGGCAAGGCACATCGTCAGGGAGACCCAGGTCAGGGAGGCCGGTGGTGGGGGAGGCAGGGGTCAAGGAGGCTCCACAGGAGCAGGTCACCCGCAGTGTCACTGAGAGGTGGTACCCAGGCTCCTGGGCGGCTCCCTCTGCCAGGCCCCTGGCCAGGTCCCAGGAAGCAGGCCTGGCCCAGGGACACTGGCTGTCCCCACTGTGGGCAGGAGAAAGCCCTGCTGGCCTGTGCTAAGCAAACAGATGAGTCTAAGTGTGTGCTCCATTGTCACAGCACCGTGGCCTTTTATTTGAAGAACTAGAGACCTAGTGCACAAAATTCGTGCACTCGGGAGTGTGGGGATCCCTCAGCCTGACCTGTGCCTTCTCGCACGCAGTCCAGGAGCCCTGTAGGGAGCGGGCCTAAGCTGGCAGCCAGACATCCTTAGCACTGCCATGGAGGCAGGAGAGATTCCTGCCACCACTGCTGCACTCACCAGCCATGAGCCCAGCTTCTGGCTGAGCAGTGCTCCCCCTGTGGGATCTGGCTGAAACTGGCTCTCTGACATCCCCCAAGGGGTCTTGGATTGTGAGAGGGAGCAGACCAGGCCGAGGGACTCCACCGGTGCATGATCAGGGCAGGGGAGAGACATGGGAGGTTGGCCACCTGGGGACGGACCATGGGAGGGCTTCAGGGCATGTCCAGCCTGTCTCACTCAGTCCCGATTGGCCAGACTCCAGCAGCAAGCTAACCTACCGGTCAGAGCATCTGCCCCCAGTGGACAGTGCACATCATAGCAAGTGGTTGAGAGGCCTTATCATATCATTAGCATATTACGCTTTGATTGGTTGAATGGCCGACCGGTCGACTGGACACTTAGGATATTAGGCTTTTATTATATAGGATGTGTGTGCTGTGCTTTAAAATTCAAGTCAGTGATATTGATTCAGCTGGAGTCTCAGCCCAGCAGCACCCCTCACCCCAACTTCTTCACTCTGCTGATGAAGACAGTGATGGTCGTGTCCCTCGGGTGGGGGCAGGGAGAGGTCCCATCTGGGGCTGGGCTGGGGCTGGGGCTGGGGCTGGCCTGGGGTTCAGGCCATGTCCCTATGGCTCCAGGCCCTCCCAGTGCTCATCCTTGAGCCGGGTGTCCACATCCCCAGCTCCCTCTCAGCACCCACCTTCCCCACTGGGAATTGGGCCAATCATGGCTATGCCCCTGGCTTCCTCTCTGTGAAGATGCTGACTGGCACAGTGCACGCCTGGGCCCAGCTGCACAGCAGCCTCCGAGAGGGAGCGAAGGAGCTGGTTTAACCCAGAAAGGACATGCCTGCGTGGAGGAATCCTAGCACCCTGAGGGGTAGAGGGCTCTCACTGCCGACGAGAGAGGATCCTTTCTCTGCTCTTCCAGACAACTGACCGGCCAGAGTCTGAGAGTACAAGGAAGCAGGTGTGGACGCCACCTCAGTAATTCCTTATGCAACATCATCAGTGGAACAGCCGGGACACATACAAGTGGGCGGGGAAGTGACCATTTCATTCTGTAGAAGGCATTCCTAAAGGTGGTGGGAAGCTAAACTGAATGACCTCTGCCCCCCAGTCATGACGTTCTAGGAGTGCCCAAGAGCTGTGAGTAAGCGGCAAGGCCTCCTGTGACCGTTTCATTGACTGCAGTTCAGCTGCAGCCTCTGAGGGGTCGAAAGCACTTTGTGTCAAGAAAGAAATACATGAGACAAGGGAGCAATGAGGTTCCCAGGCTCCCTGGGAGTCCCCCGGTGGCCTGACCACATCTCCCAATGGGACAAGCACTGTAGACAGACTGACATTTTCACTGGCGTGCTGAGCCCTCGCACATAAGCCTCAGGGCTGTGGCCTCACCCTCCCTCGAGCACAGACTCCTAGAGCTTTAGAGGCGGAGGGAACCTGCGGGCATGTTGTCCCAACCCTTGCCCAGGGCAGGCGTTCTCACGCCAACCACCCAGCACGGTCACCCAGCTTCTGCCTGAGCAGGAAGAGGCTTGGCCAGCAGGTTAGTCCATTTTGAAACCACTTAATCCGTGTTGAGACAGTCCTCTCTATGAGCTGTTTCTTCCTCATATGGAGCCCATGTCTGCCTTCAGTCAGCGTGACCTTTGCCCTCAGCAGTCGGACAAAAACAAATGTTTGCTCATCCCCTTGACAATGTTTAGATTTTTTAAGACAGCGGTTATCTCCGTGCCTCCTCTCCCTCCAAGTATTTTCCTCCCCATCCAGATGCCTCGGGTCACCTCAGATAGTCCTTGTATGGCACAGTTTCAGACCCCACACCATCCCAGTTACCATCTTCTAAATATTTTCTATTTTACTAATGTTCCTTATAAAGAGTTGCTCCTAGAACAAATACCAACAGTGGTCTGATGACTGCTATCACCTCCTTTGATCTACACACTATACTTTTATTAATACAACCTAGAATTATATGTGCTTCACACCAAACGGTCAACTGTTGTGTTTATCTTAAGGTGTTGATTAACCAAAACCGCCATCTCTTTCTGTTGGCACAATTTCATATAGCTTAAAAGAATTAAGTGGATTTAAAACTGGCCCTGTAAGTTATTAAAACATCAAACCCTGCCTCCCTGTGTAAGAGATCAGAGCCCTGGCAAAGATGGTCAGTGACAGACTAAGTAGTTGACCCCCAAAATGATTGGCTCCAAAGGTGAAATGTGTATTGGCAGTGATGTGCCAGGGCCCCAACCTTTGCAGCCTCTTCTTCCAACAAAATTCGGGCAGAGAAGGGCTCTTCTTGGAAGCTGTGCCTGCTTTTGTCTCCCTTACTCTGCCTTTCTTTTCAGCTTGTCCCATGCACCTGAGGCCATCTTCCTCCCAGCCCCTGGGAACTCACTAGCGGTTTCCCTTTGCGTCTCTGACAGGTCACCTGAAGGAAGCAATCACCCAGCGGCATCTGCAGCAAGCAGCTCTAGGTGAGTACAGAGCGGAGGCTGCGGGAGGAAGGTGAAGGTTACACCAGCTCACCTGCCTGGAGCCCCACCCTCAGCTAGAACATAACCCGCCCAAACCCTCGGGAAGCGGAGGGAAAGGTCTGCTATCAGTGCAGCTTCCTGTGGACCCCGGGGACCAGTTTCCCCCACCTGTGTGCTTGCTCCCGGCGTCAGCACCAGGCACCCCACCCTCCCAGCTGCCGCCTCATCCTCCTGACCTTGTCCACCCCAAACCCCAAACTAAATTCACCCCATATCCCAGCCCCTCAGAGTCCTACTCTGAGCTTCCTAGAGCCACTGCTAACTAGTCCTACAGTGAGGACTGGCGGTTAAAGCAGCCTCCGTGCCCGTCTCCTTCCATCCTCACCACCGTCCAAAAGCTAAGTGCACTTTCCGTGTGAAGGCGGTCCAATGACTTCCCAAGGTCACAGGGCTTCTCGGTGTGAAACTCGGACTCGGACCCATTCTCTGAGCCCGCACTTGGTGCTTTTAGCCCCACGCTGCTTTTGCCCACAGCCGTGGCATACGCACTTCTGCACATTGATAATGCGAACACTGAACAAGCACAGTGACAGTCTAACTCGAAGGCCTTTGGCGCCTTTTAAGCAGCGACACCTGCAGAAAATGCTCCCTTCTGACCTGTGCCCCGAGGAAGTGCGCTGGGAGGAGCGTGCAGCCCCAGAGAGGCTGATGGGCAGGCACCTGGGCAGGGCCAGCTTGCTCCTCTGCAGCCTGGGACCAAGCACACATGCAGCTTCAGTTAAATATGCAACGTGTTTATTCCAAACAAAGAGCTTGTCCAGGGTGGCCTGGCCCTGGAGTGGCCCAGACCTGAGAAATCCAGCAGCGGGGACTCCTAGCGGAGAATAGCGGGCAGCCCAGGGTCTGAGGATGACCCCTGTGACCTAGGAACTTGATCATTAGGAAGGCTGGTTGTTTGGTTTCAGTGATAATAATGATCGTTTCAACAACTGCTGATTACATCAGAAATAAAGAGCAGAGAGGCCCAGGACACACTGGCCAGAGCTCGGCCCCAGGACTGAGGGCAGATCAGCCTGCCAGGCCTGCCTCCTGTATGTGCCTCTGATGGTGATGGTTAGCGGGGCTGGTGACTGTCGTGAGCTGAGCGGCGCCGTGTGGAGGAGACTGACTGGTGAAGGGAGGCCAGGTCCAGGGACGTCAGAGAGAGCGCGGCCGCCCGTGTCAGAAGAGTGCGTGTTACCCTTTCGAGAACTTGGGAGCCGTGTTAAACACAGCTGGTGTTAAAAGTTAATTATATACAATTAAGTAAATTACATTGAAAAAAAACAAAGGTAACAAATACTCAAAATCCACCCCTTCCTGAATAATTTACCACATTTTACTGTCATCTCTGCGCTCAAGGTCATTGACATCGAGGGGTCTGTCTCATGGAGATGGATTTGATGGTGGGGCTCCCCGTGTGTCCTCTTAGGCCACGTTCAGGGCGTGGCCCAGGCAGCTTGAGGTCAGCGTGGTGGGAGCGTTTACACCAAGGAACTGACACATGTTATAAGTGGAGCCGTGGTTACACATCTACCATCACACCTCTGGCACAGACAAGTGTCCATTGAGAGGCCAGCTTCTGCACATGTGTGTGTGTGTGTGTGTGTGTGCGCGCGCGCATGCGTGCGTGTGTGTGTGTGTGTGTGTGTGTGTGCGTGTGTGCTCTCATGATGACTTCTACCCGCTTCCTGGCTGAAAGTCCACGATGGTCCTCCTTCATGGCCTGCCTCCCACGGAACCCTGTCCTTTATAAAGTCAGTGGGCAAGGAAACCAAGGGAGACAGCGGGGCAGGCGAGGCCGGCCCAGCAGCCCCCCCCCCCCCCATGCGACAGCCTGGGTCCGAGGGGGTCTCTGGGAGACACATCAATGGCCAGTTCTAAGAATGTCACGTACAAGCAAAAGTTACTGGTGGACTGAGTGCGGAGCCCACTCCCGCCCACTGCTTCAGGAAACAATGAAACAATGTTCTTTTTAAATGAAGCAGCATTTGGGAACGATTCTACTTGAACTAGATTCCGCTAGCGCCCGAATTCCCTGTGTTCCCCCCACTTTGAGGTCCTGGCTCCGATGGCACAGTATTGTCATCATGCAGATGGCACAATCAGCAGACGTGTCTCCGTTCTTCACCACGAGCCAGGCATGACTCTATGCTCTTTGCCTGTGTTTCCTCCTGTGATGCTTCTAAAACACCCACGAGCAGATACGACTGTTGCCCTGGCTTTACCGTTAAAGCTCAAAGGGGTTACGCGCACGTGCTTAGACACATATGTATTGGGCTCTAGATCCCACGCTCCCACCCCCACACTGCGCTGCCCTCACCCTTGCCAGGCGGGCATCGCGGGTCCACAGAGGGCAGAGGTTGGATGCCTGCCCTAGCCAGCGGGAGGGGCCGCATGCATAGAGAAAACTCTATCTAATTTCAGATTTAGACACATTTGTATTGTGCCACTGTGTCCTCTTCCCACTGCAGTCCCCGGAGCAGTTCAACCGTGACCTGCCCCCGGTCACCATGGCGGCTTTGTCCTCCAGCCCCACACACCTCTGCGAGAGCACCAGCCCTGTTTTGTAATTATCCGTTTCCGTAGCTAATCTCCACGCTAAAACGTGGGCTCCCAGAAAGTCGGGTGAGTCTCCATACCCCTAGCAGCCAGCACGGGCAATAAATAGGCCCAATCAGTGCTTCCCCAGATGGCTTCCAGACCCACACATCTTGCAAAAGCATAATGAGACATTGGAACATAAAATAAAATAAGTCCATTAAAAGCAGTGGAAGGAGTAAGTGCTTTTGGACCCCACGGCTGAGCAGATTATAACACACAGGCGATAAATTCCTCTCTCCCTTATCTAGCCGCGAGGCAGCGAGAGAAGCGCCCTGAGAGCCAGTTTCTTTCCTGACAACAGGAAGCACGCTCACTAATTTACCCGCAAAAATAGAATCTCTCCCTGGAACCAAACACAGCCAGGACGTGTCGTGCAAACCCTTGTGTGAAGGACAGAGTGGCTTCGTGAGCGACGTCTCCCACTGCAACTCTACAAAACGCACGAAATGCTGTTCAAGCACAGTTCTTAGACCGACCCCCGTAACAGCGGGAGTGGACACTGCAGCTCAGCTCAGGAAAGTGTGGGTGCGATGCGGCCGAGGTCCAGGCACCTGCTCTCAGTGGCCCACGGAGCGGGATGGAGTGGGGGCCAGCCCTGAGTGCCGGCTCCTCCGTGTCTCTCCTGAGCAGTATCTGACCAGGCAGTATCTGAGCTGGCTCTCGCTCAGCTGCCCTCAAAGTCCTACCAAGTGCCTGTGACTAAAGTGTAAGAACCACAGGCCTTGCTGAGCGGCTTTGCAACGTGTCAGGCAAGAGGGACTGGCCATCCGGGCTTTGGGAGGGAACTCACCTGAGGATGTAGCCTGGAGGTCACTGAGACCACGGCCTGGGCTGAGTGTAGAGAAGGGGCAGGACTCAGAGCCCAAGTGGAGAGGGCAGGGAGGGGTTGTTGTGGGTGTGTGTGAGGTGTATGTGTGGTATGTGTGGGTGTGCAACATGTGTATGGTATGCATGATGTGTGGCATGTGTGGTATGTGTGGTTATGTGTGTATGGTGTATATGTGTGTGGTGTGTGTGGTATGTGTGCTGTGTGTGGTATGGGGGTATATGTGGTATGTGTGTGGCATGGGTGTGATATCTTGGGTATGTGTGGTGTATGTGTGTGTCATGTGTGTTGTATGTTTCTGTGTGTGGAGGGGGAAGAGGAGGACTTTTGGTGGAGTGGATTTGAAGCAGTGGGGGGGTGCTGAAAGGGTGAGTTGAGGGGTTCAGCGAGGACCTTGGACCTGAGCCTTTACCTTTCGGCCAGCTGAGCCACTGAGCATTCGCCAGCAAGGAGGGCTGGGTCAGGGGCCGTTCGGGAAGAGAGAACCCCAGGCAGTCGCCGAGTTCCCATCACTGGCCAACTCCTGAGGAATGACAAGTCCATCTTCCGCCCCGACCACCACCCCAGCTTTCCCCTGCCCCTGCCCCGCTGTTCCCTGGGCTGCTCCCTGAGCACACACACTCCCAGCCCAGCCAGGAGGGCCTGGCCAGCTCTCAATGAGTCTGCTGCTGCGGGCACACAGGTCTGAGGCTGCCCCGAGAGTCCCACACTGGCCACACGCCTCCCGCCTGGCCTCGCCCTGGGGGCTGGGTGGTCAGTCCGTGATTCTGTCTGTGGAAGAAGGAAGTGGGGGATCCTGCCCCTGAGAAGCTCAGCCCTCATTGGATGACACCTCACCTGTCTCCACAGTTATCCCTGCCCCAACTTCTGTGAAAGCATGAACTGCTAGAACATTCCGTCGCCTCTGTTACAGGCATGTCACAGGAGATAGCAACAATAATGACGAAGATGAATTATGACAAGACAAGCTCCACAACCAGGCCATTGGCAGGTTCCAAATGGCGTCGGAGGTTCCCCCACAAACACTAGGTCCCCCCACCCCCGGTCAACACCCCAGGAGCAAAGCAACCCCCGGGCCAGTCCCCTGTGGCCGCAGTGTCACCGGGGGTGCTCCCTGTCCCTGAAAACAGGGCAGCCACTGCCTGTCCCCAGCGGGGCCTTGGGAGCATGGGGAGGCCCCAAATCCCAGGGCTCCCTATTTTACTTCATTGTTCCAGCTGAGTGTCTACAAACAGCTCATTTCTCCCAAACAGAATTCCTGCAGTGCCCTCTAGTGGCGACCCTGCTGTCTCAGAACAGAGGCCTCTGCGGTCGCCACTTTCTCCCACTTGGTGTAAAATCGTTTAAGATTGCGCCTGCACTGCTCTTTGGAATTCTGCACCTGATGTAACAAATTTAAGAGAAAGCAAAAGGCCAGACTGTCACCCGTTTACTCACCAGGCTCCCTGAGCCCCTGCACAGCCCAGGCCGAGTGTGAAGCAGGCGTTCCCCATGGTCAGAGGAGCTGCTGGCTGCTGCAGAACTGGGGGGACCCCTGGCATCGCCCAGCGCGCGGTCCTCACAGCGGGCCCTGTGCGAACCCCGGGTGGGGGGCGGGGCTGGATAGACACTGTGCAAGTGGCAGGCCTCGGGAGTTTCACCCGCCCTGACTCAACCAAAGCTGTTAGCTCGGCTTGGTCCCCTCAGGCGAAGGCATGGATAGGACGTTTCCAAAGGCAGGTCATCCTGGCTTCCCTTCCCAGAGCTGTCGGTTTCTTCTGGAATTTACCACGTTGTATGGTAACTGTTAGTCTCTTCTGCGTCTCCCCAACACTGCACACAGGGATTGGCACACAGTAGGTCCTCCGTCAATGTTTGTTGAATAAGTCAGTGACATCTCAGGATCAAATTTTTGCCTTAAGGACGTACCAGACACCAGCTAAGGGGCTCTGGGCCCAGGTTCCAACATCTGTGAAATGGGGTGGTTGGGCCACATGAGAGTCTGTGCCCAGCGCAGTCTCTGGGCCTTAGCTGGCACCTGCTGGTGGCTTGTAGAGTGAACAAAGGAATCGAATTCTCCCCAGCCCTCGGGGCACGCAGTTTACCTCCTGTGAACGCAGGCTTCCTTAGGACATGCGGGGACACTCGCACCTGGTGAGGAGACATGGAGGGCTTGGGTGGGTTGGCGGTGTTTTCATCTTCTCAGAAATGAACTGTCAAGATGCAGAATGTAAAGAAAGCAGCTGCCCCCGAGGCTGAGAGGCCTGTCAGTTGGTCCCAAAGGACTCGGGGGCTCAGTACGGCCGGTGATAAAGTCTCACCCCTGAGCCTATTTTAATCTCTGGCTCCTGTGAACATAGGACCAGCTCTGGTGACGCAAGGTCCCTGACCAAGTCTTCAGGCTCAAGGCAGAGGCTGAGAGTCAGAAGGGTCCCCACCCCTGTCCCTGCCCAGCTTCCATCGCCCAGACTCCGGGCTCTGGGTAGTCCCAGTCTCCCCTCCAGCCAACCTGGAGAATGGAAGGGCTGTGGGCATCAGCACCAGGGCCAGGCCTGGGCAGCGGCTATGCTTTAGTCGAAAGAGCCCTCACCTGGGACTCAGGAGTCCCCTGCTGGAGTCATACCACTACCATGTGCTAGTCCTGTGGCCTTACTCCATTAATCGTCCTGAATTTCCGCTTCCTTCTCCATGTGAGAACATCTGCTCACTGGGCTGGCATGAGTGTCGAGCACCGTGTCCACATGATGGAGCAGAACTGTCATGGTCTCAGACTCTGAGAGCCGGAACCAAACAAACCAGACATCCAGGCAGTAGGCACAGCCCCGGCCACAGAGCCCACCATGGGCACAGCTGTGGGGGTCCCACTGTCCCCGCATCTGCTCACAGGCACTATTCATCCCTCTTCTGTGCACAAGCGCAGCCAGGCCCAGGACTCGGCCACTGATGATCCTGCCACCAGTTGCCGAGCCATTTTTCATCTCCCAAATGTGCGGAACCACGCCTGCTACTTTGAATGAACGAGGCATTTGACCAATGTCCTGGCCGGCCAGGGCTGACACAACAAATCACCACACGTGGAAAGGGGTGAGCGCGCCCTCTCGTCTCTTCTTATAATGGCGCTAGTCCCATTCATGACGGTTCCGCCCTCATGACCTCAGTTACCTCCTGAAAGCCCACCTCCAAATACCATCACACTGGAGATTAAATTTTAATGTATGAATTTGGAGACGGGGGGACTCAAAATCTCAGTTTATATCAAACATAGAAAACAAAACTCTAGTAGAATGTAGTCTTGTAGAATCTAGTCTAGTAGACTAAAACTTATTATGGCTGGTCCCCCCTCCACCTGCATGCTCTCTCCCTTACACATGATAAAAATCACCGCTTGTGCTTGGCAAATCTCAGCCCAGGGAGGGTCGCTGTGTTTCCTGGACCGATTCTGTTGTGTGTGTGATGTGCTTCCCATTTCTTTGAAGAAGTTGAGTTTGGAGTGACCTCCCAACAAGAAAACAGGGCCATCTGTGCTCAGACACAAGCCATAGGTGCCATGTTCCAAACAACCAGCAGGAACCTTCGAGTGGTGTTTTGAAAATACTGGTGTCCATTCGGGAAACCACGAGGGAGCCATTGTAAGGAGCCAAGGGCCCGTGCAAGAGAGACATGTAGTCTGTCAGGGCAGAGCTGTGGGCAGGTGGCACCCAGGGAGCAGAGCAGCGAAATTCCCATTCAGAAAAAAAAAAAGGAAAAGAGAAGCAGGGAAAAGTGAATGGTATAGTTAAAGTCTATGAACAACTAATTTGGGGACGATTCTGGCAATATCTGGCAACACTGAAGCTATGCCAACCCCCACCCCTGCCTTGTCCATGCCCAGGAGCATGCCCCCAGAGAGGTGTCCCGTACGCGCCCCAGCTGCTCATCGAAGCATTGTCCTCAGCACAGCAAACAGTCAAACAAACAAAAACAGGCAACGAGCCCAAGGTCCCCAGGACAGGGTGGAGAGATGAGCTGTCGCTCTGATATAGTCACACCATGGAACACTGTACAGAGTTCAACATGAATAAACTAGATCTACATGGAACACTGGGAATGAATCTCAAAAACACAGTGGTGATTGAAAGAAAGAAAATTGCTGAAGACTATATACAGAATAATACCATTTATGCAAATCCCCAAATTTTCAATACTGCTTATTGGGGAGAGGAAATGGGAGCTTTGTACATTTTGTTGTGAAAGACAACATAATTGCAGAAAGATGCACAAACATACATGTACAGGGGTCCAGGCCAGCAAATATTTACAAAGAGAACACTATGTTCCTCCTCTCAGGTCAAGAGCTAGCTATGTCCTGTTTAAGGGACATCTATATATATAAAAGGCTAATATGCTAAGTGTCTGACCTACTGATCGGTCGCTATGATGCGCACTGACCACCAGGGGGCAGACGCTCAATGCAGGAACTGCTGAGCTGCAGTGACTTGGCAGCGGCGGTTCTCGGGTGACACACCCTGAAACCAGAGAGGAGGGGAGCCCAATTCCTCATGGGGGCCACG
>NW_005871593.1:417610-420917 GCF_000147115.1 Myotis lucifugus | reverse complement strand
AGGCCAGGGAGGGACCAAGGAGGTTGGCTCCAGGGTGTGTCCACCTGTCTTGCCCAGTCTCACACCACCGACTACCTTCTAATTAATTTCCTTTCAATGTGCACAAATCCGTGCACCAGGTCACTAGTATAGAGTGAGAATCTGAGAGCAGGTGGGCTGTTTCAGGGGCAGAGGACAGTGACTGGGGAGGGCATTGTGGAGGCTCCTGCCAGCTCTGCAATGCTCAAGTTCAAAAACAAAAACTGAAGCAACTGTGGCAACTAGATTATTCAAAACACGGAGGTGGTGCATGCGTGTTATTTATATAATTCTCTGAACGTTTTTGTCTTTAAACTGGTTTATAATAATTTCCAGAACTCTACAAAGAATTCGATTCTAAGAGTTCAGAGATCAAATGAAATGACTGTGTCAGCAGAATTGTTGTGATAATAGAGGTAGTAAAAACCGAATCACAATTTGATTCTGATTAACCTTCATTTTCCTCACTACCATGTACGTGAGGATCGCTTTGCTTAAAGATGAAAACAAATTCACTCATCATTTCTCCTCCGGGCACACCGTCCCTGTTAGGCACTCGGCAGATAAAACCTGGGCACCTGGCGCATCCACTGCACTGGGACGTGCTCGGACGGCCACCTTTTCCTCACTCTGTCCCTGTCTCTTTAATCCTCATCATCAGAGAGTTCTTCCTCTGTCCCTGGGTGGAAATTGGGCTGCCCAGACTCACTGGTCATTCATTGTAATTACAAACAAAACCAACAACAGAAAAACATTAGTCATTTTACGTTATAACTATAGTCTCAATAATTCAAATTTCATTCAAAGATAAGACTTCTCTTCCTTCCCCAACTAAGGCAACCTGCCAGGAAGGTAGGATACAAGGTCGGCTCCTGTCTCCCTAACTCACGTCCTCCCAGTCTGCTAAGCTCAGTGTCCCAGGAGCAGAGAGAAGAAGGGAGAACGGGCAGCTGACTGGAGCAGCTGGAGCAGGCTGTGCTTTCTGGGCCTGGTAGAGGCTAAAGCTGGTTCTTCCTCATTTGGGGCACTTTCTGGGTCCCTGGGGGTCCCTCACCTGAAGGTTCCTCACCTGGGGAAACCACCTAATTCGAACAGATGTTCACCCACTTTGAACCTATATGGGTGAGGGTCCAAACAGGAAGCAGATGGCAGCACTCAAATCAGGTGTTGTGAAGAGAGTTGAATAAAGGTTTATTGACAAAGCTGAGAGCACAGTGTAGGGAGACTGCTGCACCCCAGAGGTGGTAACAGCAGCAAGGCAGTGAGCAGAGCAGTGAGTGGGCCCCAGGACCTGATGAGGGAAAGGGCTGTGCAGGGCGACTCTGGCCGTCTGAGAGCCATGACCTTCAAGCAGTGCATTCCGCTCAGGGCACCTGCACAGATGGGGGGGGAGGGGGGGGCGGGAGCTACCTCAGCCTTTTTCTCCTCCCACCCTCCAGTCACTCCAGTCACTTGTTCACGTTCCCCATTGGCTGAGCCCGGCCAGAAGGCGGGGCAGGGGGCGGGGGGGGGGGTGGGGGGGGTAGGAAGGCCAGTGTTCTACCAGCCAGCCTCCTGAGACCAGTCGTAGTTGCTGGAGAGTGGAAGAGGGTGGAGGGTGGAGGTGGATTGGAAAAGCAAATGGAATGGGTCCAACGCACAGCTCCAGCGCCTGTGGTCCACTGCCAGGCCCCTTCCTGCTGAGGCCCCGTGTCCCCTCTAGGTGTCCCTGTTAAAAGGGATCTGAGTCTTCAGTGAAATGTGGGAGAGTCTGATGGGCAGCTCTTCCCGCTCCAAGTCAGGAGCGTCATGCTGGCAGCTTAAAATCGGCCGTGATGGGAGCATGTCCACCACAAAAGTTGGCAGCACTACAAGTCAGGGTGTATGTCTGTTCATTTATTTGTTTGTTTTCTAAGAGCTGGTGGTTAAACATGTGCCGGCCCAGTGAGGTGACCCCACCCTGACTCTCCCAGGCTGTAGCCCAGGTCTGGTCACAGGGACACAGTGGCAGCTCTTTGCTCTTGCTCCTAGCACATCATCAGCCCACACCCTACTCTCTGGAGCAGCAATGTTCAACCGTTTTTATCTCCTGGCACACACAAACTAATTATTACAATTCTGCAGCACACCAAAAAATATATTTTTTGCTGATCTGACAAAAATAGGTATAATTTGATTCACTCACATCAGATGGCTATTGTTGTGTTGGCAGGTGTCATTTTTTAATTTAACAATCTAAGGGAAAAGAGATCAGTGCTCCTGACTAAATAGTCAGGTGTTGCATGTTTTAAAAATTCTTGCTGCACACGGTTGAAAATCCCTGCTCTAGAGTTCCTGAGTGGGAATCAGACACCAGCCCACTGTGCACACACACATACACACACACACACACACACGCACACATACACACACTCCCGAGGATGCTGACCGAGCTTTCTGAGTGGTCTCCTTCGAGCCCTGTGACTACTGTTGTGGGAGGAGAAGGACTGCCACACACGTCGCCCCACGAAGAAGATAAGTGGGCTTAAGGCAGGCGCTCGCTCTCTTTAAAGAAATTCTCTTCAAAAACTTCCCTCGGCCCTTTCCAGCATGGACGTGGGCATTTTGCTTGTCTACAGCCTCTTGCCGTCTTACTTGGAAGATGTGCAACCCCACTGCACGCTGTCTCAGAACTTCGGACTGTGTGTGATCCATTTTTGTCAAATGAGCATATTGACTGAACAAATTGCCTAATAGCAGATACGTTTTTCCAAACGTGGGAGGACACAGTTGTATCAAGGATCCTCAACCCGATTCCTAAAAGCCCTGACATTTCTCTTGTAAGCCGGTCAGGACGATCACCCAGCCCCACCAGCCATCATCGTCAGAGGCACGTGTGGGAGGCAGGGCCGCTCACTCCCAGGCACCACGGAACCTGTCCCCTGAGAGGCTGTGTGTGTCCCGAGAACACTACCGACTGGCTGCGTCCCATGTGACAGACGAGACTGGGTTTGGGGGGTGCCAGGGTTCCTGCTCACCTCTCTCTGAAAAGCCACAGAGACTGGGCCCTGTGGTCACCACTGGTCAGTGAGGCTGAAGTAACAGAGGGTAGAATCTCGAGGGACTCAGTTCAGATGCCAGCACGCCTCCATGTGTGTGTGTGTGTGTGTGTGTGTGTGTGTGTGTGGTGAGGAGGCCACGGTGGGCTGGAAAGCAGGTGGGAGGGGCTCAGCAAAGGCTGGCCTCTGGGGGCCAGAAGCCTTGGAGAGCGTCCCCAAGCCAGGCTCTAAGCCGCTGCCACCAGAGAAATGCTGACTAGATCAAAGATCGT
>NW_005871593.1:388048-417510 GCF_000147115.1 Myotis lucifugus | reverse complement strand
AATGCTTTCTTGGGACTGCTCCCCAAGTCACGGCCCGCGTGCACGCCGGCCTCTGTGTGGTCCGCAGCCTCCACAGGGACAGATGGGGAGGGGGAGGAGCAAATGCTGGAGAGAGGCCACTCCTGGGGCCATGACCTTGGGCAGAGCGGCCCAGAGCCGAAGCAGGGGGGTTACTCAGGTGGGGAGAGACGGTGGTGGGCTGCTGTTGGGGGTGCCTGGGCCTGTGTTTTGCTCTGAGCCGCACACCTAATGATTCTGATGGTACAGAAGCAAAGGGGGACCCCTCTCGGAGGGAGCGCCTGTGGTTGCGCGGTGAGTGTGCCAGGGCAGCGATCAGCCACAGCCAGTGTCTGCAGGGCGTCCATCACCCCTCGAGTCCCGCCGGCCACCGGCAGCTGTGCTGCTCCGCAGAATCAACACCAGGATGGATGGCGGCACTGGGCGCCCGTTAGCATGCGATCACTTCAGCTGACAATAAGTTTGAGCCATTAACCAGGAAATGGGCTGATTGGGAAGCCAGACTCTCTGCCTCTGAGCCGCTGCCCACTGTGGTAATTGAGCCACTGACACCATTCATCTCCGAAAGAACAGACACTTGGACTTCTCGGACAAGGTGGGCTGAGTGAGCCACAGTCTGTGAGACAGCGGAGCCCGGGAGGCCCAGAGAGGGTGCCCAGCGCGGGAATCACTCGGTGGAGAGCGGAGGCGACCAGCTGATGCCGCCCTGGCTCCCAGGTCCCCTCTGCCCCAGGAGAGCCACGTACTCACGCTTGCTCCTATGCAGGGCACTGGCCAGGGGAGGGCCATGTTGGGCCTGTGGCCTTTGCTCTGTGGAAACCCACCGGCCCCTCCCCTCCGGCGCTGGGTTGAAATGTCAGTGTTGTGCCTCCCTTGGACGCCTCGCCTCGCCTGCAGGCACGGAGGGAGCAGGCCGTCTCTGGGCATGGGGGGCTGAGCCTGGGGGGCGGGCTCCAGCAGGCGCGCTGCAAATGCCAGGGGCTTTGTTGGTAAAGGGCAGTCTTCACGGGCCGGCACGTGGGAAGAAACGGAGGCTTTGTCTCAGCCCCGGCCCCAGACCTGAAAGGCTTTCATGGGAAAGAGCATCACCTTCAAATACCAAGGACAAGTCAATACCGACTTCAATGCTCTGCCCAGGCTTCCTTCATCATCGGAATCACGTACGGAGGAAAAGGCAGCGGCTTTGAAGTGGGATGGAGCCGGGTCCTGAGCTCGGCTCCGCTCAGCAGTGGTGTGATCCTGGGCAGGTTCCTCCCCCGTTAGGACTCCGCTTCCCCTCCTGCAGCAGGGCTGTGAGGATTAGATAAGATAAGACACATGAAGCCCCAACCCACGGAGCAGCCGCACGGTGGGCATCAGCGTTCAGGTTGACCCAGCACCCACCAGGGCCGAGTGCGGGCAGCTCCAGCCCACAGACAGCTGCCTTTCCTGCTGCCAACCCTGGGCCCCTTGTCTCCACAGGGGCTCCCAAGGCCTGGCCGGTGGACAGGGCAAAGGGCGTGCCAGCTCCAACACCACCCTGCTAGGCCTTGGCATTCTTGCTCTCTCCTGCCTGAAGTGCTTGCATTGAAACAGGGCTCAGAGGCTTGCGCGGCGTTTCTTAACAAGGGCTGAGCATCAGAACTTGCCAGGGAAAGAATATCAAACAAGATTAACTCACCATTGTTATGTCACATTTACTAATTCCTTTTCTGTTGCTTAAACTTGATCAGTTCGTTTTTCCTTTCAGAATAGTGTAATCTGATCATTCACTCCTCTGTTGTTCATCCAGATTTTTAAGATTCTAGAGTCTCTCACATGATAATTTATTTTAGATTTTTGTTGACTCAATAAGAGTGCATGTTATTATCTTTGTAGGAGATTCCTACTGACAGCACTAAATCAACCTTATTGATGATACCATTCCCTCTCTGTATATAATTATTGATTACCTAATTTAAATTATGTGACAAAGACCCAACAGTAATGTGCCCATCAATTCTTCCTTGCTTGTCTTGGGTTTTGCTTATTTAGCTACTATAGTGTTTGCCAAACAAATGCTTCTGGCTATAAATACTCTTATTTTATAAAAGGAAAAAAGAATTCACCGGGGGACCTACCAGCAAACCCTAACTGAGTAGGTGGGGAGTGGACCCAGCTGTCTATGTTGCTGCGAGCTCCTCCAGTGGTTCTCATGTGCACCCCAGGGAGAGCCTGGGCCACCGAAATGCAGTTCTGCACGTTTAAGAAGCTAAATAACTGCACAGGAGAGTTTGGGGGTGGGGTATGTTGGTGTGTGAGTGTGAGTGTGTGTGTGTGTGAGTGTGTATGAGTGTGTGCGAGAGTGTGAGTGTGTGTGTGAGTGTGTGTGAGAGTGTGAGTGTGTGTATGTGTGCGTGTGTGAGTGTGTGTGAGTGTGTGTGTGTGAGTGTATGTGTGTGAGTGTGTGTGAGTGTGTGTGTGAGTGTGTGTTATTTGTTTTGTTTATTGTGTGTGTGTGAATGTATGTGTGAGTGTGTGTGTGTGTTGTGGAGAGAGTGTGTGTGTGTGTGAGTGTGTATGTGTGTGTGTGTGTGTGTGTGTGTAGAGGAGTTTGAGTGCAGTCATGCCAGGGAGGAGGGGCACACAGGAGTCTGGCCTTCCCAGCAAGGGCCCCTGTCCTCCTTGTGCTGCTAGTTCCCAAAGATCTGACACTTCAGAGCAGGGACCGTGTGCGCGCTGTTTGAAGTTTCCGTCACTGTTTGACAGCTCAGGGCTTCCTCCGTGTGTGGCATTCAGATCCACGGCCGCTGGCATAAAACCCTCCCTCCTCGCTTCTGTGTTGCTTTGGAGCCGGCTGCCCTACAGAGTCACAGTGTGACCCAAAGGCCACTCGGGGCTGTGACCTCCCATGCCCTGTCCCAGCCGGACCCGGTGCCTGAGAGGAGGGCTCCCTGTGCCTCCTGTCAGGTGACGGGAGGGCCTGTCCCTGGCCACAGTCCCAGTGGGCATGGAGACACACAAAGTCCAATGCCCTTGGTGACTCCCCCTCCACTGCTCAGCGCTTTTGTTCACTTCCTTTGAGTTCCCAGCCCATTTGTCTGCAGAAAGGACGGTGAGCCAAGCTCAGGAAGCAGCAGGCGCAGCCAGGGGCTGTCTCCTGGTGGGTTACAAAGCATTTCACTAAGCAAACATCACCTTTGGCAAGAGGCCCCTTTGGTTGTCATGACAACGCGGATAGCTTGTGTCTTGGGGGTATACCGTGCCCTCTTTCTGGCTGCCCAAGGTCCCATGCCCCAGCTCTCTCTCCCAGATCCTTTCAACAGCCCTCGGCATCCTGGCGCCACCTCACATTAACGATTCTTCACTTTGGAGCAGCTTTGTCTTGCTCAGCAAAGAAACCGCGTGGCTGAGATATCAAAAGGACTAGATCAAGCTATTCCTCTCCTCAAAACCCTCCAGCCTCTGGCCTCTCTCAGAGCCGACGTCCTTCCCATGACCTACAAGGTGCTTTGTGACTGGGCCTCCTCCCTGGCCTCCGCTCCCACCACTCTCCCTCCCCCTGTGTGTGCACGTGCAGTGTGTGGGGTGGCAGAGAACGGGGAATGGGAAGAGGAGCTTTGGGGATCTCTCTGGAGCCCCAAAATCATGGCAGGTAGGAGGGGGCACACTCCAGACATGCTGGCCTTCCCACCGGTCTCCAGATGCACCAGCAGACACACCTCAGGCTCTTTGCACTCGCTCCTTTCTCTCTCCTCTGAATTCTGCACTCCCTTCTCTCTCTTCATGCAGGTCCCTGCTCAAATGCCCCTCCTCAGAGAGGCCCCTGCCTCCTGCCTCACGTGGCTGCCTTCCAGCCCGTGTCCAGCTTTCTCTCCCCCTGCGGCAGCTCTCAGCCCCTGGCATTCCACAGAGACGCAGTTTCTGGGGGTCTAATGTCTGCCTTCCCAGGAGACGGCCCTGGCACAGGAGCGGGCCCGTGTCCACACGCATCAACGTTTGTGACGGGAGTGAGTGAGTGACTAGTCCTGGAGTCAGGGCCTGGCTCTGCTGCATGGCAGCCTGATGGCATTGAGCAAGCCACCTGTCAGCCTGAGCCTCGGTCTCCTTGTCTGGAAAACGGAGGGGATGAGACCTGCCCGCTGGAGTGATGAGAATGAGTGAGGTGGCACAGTGAGTGGGGCCAAGGCACGCCCCACACGGGGAGGCTGACATGGTCTCCTTTCTCATTCAGCTGCGTTCTGGATGCTCTCCTTGCCCTGGGCTCCCGGACACCCTCGGGCTTCCAGGGCACCTGTAACTCCCATCTGCCAGGGAGACCCGCACGGTGCCCCAGGAGAAGGCAGACAGCCACAGGGGGAAGCGGGAGCCCCACTCCTGCCCAGGGCCCTGCACGCACGCTGGACAGCCTGCCCGGCTCAGCCGCCCCGCCCTCTGCTTTTCACGAGGCCCCTAGAGACTGCCTCGGGGGGGCAGGGGGGCTGGCTGAGACGTCCCTGTGCAGCCGGGAGCCCTGCCTCCAGGGGCCTGTCAGGTCGTGTGGCTGCAGGACGCCCAGCCAGTTACCACAGAACAGGGCCTTCATGAACTTCTCAGGGGTTCCCTGGTGTGTGCCCCACAAGGAGGACGGAGACCCACAGCTTTTCTTTTTTAGAGGCTGGAGGGCACGTTTGCCTGTTTCAGACACTGTTCAGAGAGGAGTGTTCTGTCCACGTCCCGTCCTGCCATTGCCCGTTTGTCGATAAGATACTTTCTCCAGTTTCTCGCGTCTGACCTCCTTCAGAGCACAAGGGCCATGAACCCAGGAGGCGTGAGTGCACCCTGTCCGTGGAGTGTGAGCAACGCACTGGGGACACGGAGCAGCAGGGCCCGCCCCGGCCTCAGAGGGGCTCCGGCGCCTGTGCTGGGCCCGTGGCTGCACGGCCAGGCTGTCTGGCTCCTCAGGGCCCATCAGGCGCACTGCATGGGCGACAGTGGAGTCCGAAGCTCTGGAGTCTGCGGCGTCTGCATCTCCTGTGTTTCAATGAGGAGTCAGACGCTGCTCGGTCACTTCACAAGTGACCGTCGCCACTTGATGCAAGGGAGAGAAAGTGGTGCCTGGAAGACACAGCACAGACTCCTAGTCCGCCTAGCACATTTATCGATGAGTCCGATGAGGACAGGAACAGCAGCCCAAGGGGAAAATAAGTCCCTCTCAGCAAGATAACCCCCCAATAAATGGGGGGTGTTGCATTTGTGATCAAAAGGACAATCACACTGAAATAGGGTGCTTTGACAACCACGCATAAAAATATGAAAATGTGTAGCCCTAGCCGGTTTGGCTCAGTGGATAGAGCGTCAGCCCGTGGACCAAAGGGTCCCGGGTCTGATTCTGGTCAAGAGCATGTACCTCAGTTTGTCTCACATCGATGTTTCTCTCTATCTTTCCCTCTCTCTTCCACTCTCCCTAAAAATCCATGGGAAAATATCCTTGGGTGAAGATAAAATAAAATAAAAATATCGAAGTGGTTAAACTGACCTCAAGCTTACTAATGGCCAATGACAGCCTGACAGGGCGCGACAACAACCAAGCGGCTGGAATACAGTCCCGGGCGCTGCCTGGAATAAACACCTAGCTCTTTGGAACCAGCTCTGTCCCTTGTCAGCTGTGTGACTTGTTTATTCACAGCCCTCTCTGAGCCTCCAAATCTAACTGACATGAAATGGCAACGCCTTCCCTGCTCGGTTAGCACTTGACAGACTCCGGCATTGAGAAGGCACTCAGTCAATGGTCATTGTTAGTATTCACCTGCTATGGAAATAAAGGGTGTAAAGCCGGCACAGCCAGGAGAGCCCTGCCCCTTTCAGACCTCGCTGGAGTCTTCTGTCCAGACTCAGCTCTAGACTTATGATCAGTTAGACAACAACTGTCAGTGAGTCCTCGATGAGGGAAGAGTCGGCCTGAGAATAAAGCTCCAAACACACATGGTATTTTGTTGTTGTTGTTGTTGTTGTTAAGATATTTAAAGAACCAGCAAATTAGGAGGACATGCTATGCTCTTGCAAAGATCCAAAGTAGAGGTGAAAGAAGTTAGTGTGGTAGCTCTAGGCTCAAGTAAGAGGAAACCAAGCTGACCAGTCAGCATGGCTCAGTGGTTGAGCATCGACCTAGGAATCAGGAGGTCGCGGTTCGATTCCCGATCAGGGCACATGCCCAGGTTGCAGGCTTGATCCCCAGTGGAGGACACAGCTCTCCCCGCCGCCTGGCCACGCCCCTGTCATGGGCAGGGCATCTGAGAGTGGGTCTCAGCTCTGGGTGCACTGGCTGGGTTAATCAGACTTGGGAACCACTGCTTTCGAGGGAAGTCAAAACCAGGAGGCTAGAGAACTGGGCCCCTCGGCGGGCACAGGAAAGACGTGGACTGGTTTAGTGGTGTCTTCCTGGTTTGCACAGGGCTCTGTATCCGAGGATGAGCGACGCTATTTTGCATCCTCCCTGGGGATTCTAGAGGAAATGCATTAACGTAACAGCAAAAGGACTAGTGGGACATAAGGAAGAATTCTCCTCCCTTGACGGATGTTGGGCGGTGGAAGGACGGCTGGCTGAGCAGACTCACGGGAGCCTCCGGGGGCCTCCATCGGAGCAGAGGTCGCCAGCCAGGGGAGGGGCCGGCCAGGTCCCATCCCAAGGCCCCAGAGGAGCTCCCAGAGTCCCCTTGCATCTTGGGGTGCGCCCTTACCCTTTGACTTCCTTCCTCGTTGAGGTAAACATGAGCATCGCTCTCCCTTCTCCAGGTGTCACAGAGAACATGCCCGCGCCCGCGGTGCCAGACCTGCACGAAGAGAAGCTGCGATCACAGCTGGAGGAGGAAAAGAGAAGGTGCCCTTTCTTTCTCCTTGTCCCCCCTGCCCCAGCTCAGAGGGCTCCACAGAGCCCCCCACCCCCACCCCCCCAGCTCAGAGGGCTCCACGGAGGCCGGGGGCTGCCCTGGGCCAGCAGAGAGACCGTGCCCGCCCAGGCCTGGAGCTTCTCTAGGAAGTGGGTCCAGCTGTTGGGTCCTGAAACAGCTGGAGAGGTGCTGCCTCTGAGCAGGCAGATGTGGTACATGAACACCGGGCTGGTGAGGTGGAATGAGGAGCAGGAAGAGTATGAGGAAGGGAGAATTGGAGGCTGTTGGCACCTCCTTCCCTCAATCCCAGGCTGAGGCTGCGGCTGAGGCTGCAGGAGCAGCCAGTCCTGTCTACTGCTGCCATCTAGGGGAACCAAGAGATATGACCACGGGGTCTTCCTTCCACCTGCAGCTTGGCCCACTTCCCTCCTCTGTCTCCTGATCTGTAAGGCGTCCTGAGAACATCAGACCCTCCTGCAGCCATTGAGGGTCCCCAGGTGGTTTCAGTCACAGAGTGAGCACCCCCAAGCATACAGAGCCATGTGGCCATTACCGACACAGCATAAGTGTCACTGTGACACAGGCCACCCCCGGGCTGGTTAGGCATGCACCCCGAGCACACCCCGCCACCCTACCCTCCTGAGACTTGAGAACAAGATCCCACGCAGCCGATGGGCAGGTCACTCCTGCCACATCCTCCTTCCGAAAGCTCGCACTGCACTGCACTGCCCTCCGGGCCCCGGGTTCACTCCCCTGCTGTCCTCTTTCTCCCACGCTCTGTGTATTTTCTAGTTCCTTTCAATCCTCCCTCTGTGTCTGTGCTGCCCCCGTCCTGTCCCCTTGGTCCACACTCCCAACCACGGGGCCCTCTCAGAAGTCAGGGTGTCTCTGCAGAGGAATCCTCATCTACTTCCTGGTGGACAACCTCTGACTCTGTGGCCTGCCCAGCACCCCCAGGCGCACGAACAAAGGTAGTGCCACTTTGGGGCCTGGGCATGATGGTGAGCCAGCGCAACGGGAGGCCGTGAAGACTGGTCCTAGAAGAGAGAGCCGGTCCCCATCCTGGCTGCTCTCCCTATGAGCTCTGTGTCACAGAGCAAGTTACTTAACCGCTCCAGCCGAGGTTCCAGCTCTGCCAAGTGGAGAGGAACTGTGTGCATCCATAGGGCTGTGCAGAGGGTTCAATGAGTGCGTATATGTCCAGGGCCTGCAGCAATGCCTGCCCCTCGCAGGTGCTCAGTAATGGCAGTTACCACTCTTGGAGACGGGACCTTCATCTCACACACAGGCCCACGAGCCCACGGGACAGAAACGCCAAGCTCTGCTTCCCTGTGGTGGGTGGGGAACCTGGCAGCACACTCTGGCCTCGGTGGGCAGCATGAGGGTCCCAGTCCTATTAGCAGCACAGCACTCTGAGGCCACGGAGGCACAGGTCCTCAGCCAACAGCCCATCCACAGCCCCACCTCCTTCCAGACTCTCACGGCTCCTGCCTGATGCCCCTGCAGGTATAAAACCATGTTCACGCGCCTAAAGGCCCTGAAGGTGGAGATCGAGCACCTGCAGCTGCTCATGGACAGAGCCAAGGTGAAGCTGCAGAAGGAGTTTGAGGCCTGGTGGGCAGCGGAGGCCAGCAGCCTGCAGGTATGGGTGGCCGCAGGGCCCTGTGGGGGCTGGGGAAGGGCAGGGCAGTGGGGGAGGGACAGACACAGCTCCCTGGGACTGCCAGGGGAGGAGGAGTGGGGGTTCAGCACACAGGCCCGCATGCTCTCAGCCCCTGCGTGAAGCAAGCGCTTATTTTGGTAACAAAAAACTCAAGTGATCTGGGCTCATTGTTCCTTGCTTAGTGCCTGTCGCATGTTGGATCACACTATCCTATCACATGTCTATGCATATATATTCATGTTTGTATAAAACTGGAATCATATTGGTCTCCAGGTGTCACAAAGGCATGTTTACTTAATTACAGAGCATCACTGCTCTTCCACGTTGTGATTTCTTCGCCAGTGTCCTACAGGCCAGCACCATTCCATCACACAGATCTGTTTTAGTCTCCTTAACTAATCCACTACTTAATGTTTAGGTTACTTCTAGTATTTCACGGGGAACACATTTGTAGATAAACCTTTGCATATTTGCTGAACAAATCCTTAAAAGTTCCCTATCATATAGTGAAGCTAAAATAATCTGGGGGGACATTAGCTTAGCCCCTGTTCGGGTTGTCCTCGGGCTCCCTGGCTGTGGTGCAGGGAGTGATGACCTGCATGCGGTTGTGTCACCTGCACAGCTGGCAGACCCGCAGGGACCATCTGACACAAAACTGATCCCAAGAAGCTATTTGCCCTGACAGCCAGGCAGCAGCTCCTCACATGTTACCAAGTGGCCATAGGGCCGATAATAGGGAAGAATCTATCTATATAAAACCCTAACATGCAAATAGACCAAACAGCGGAACAACCGAACAACCGGTTGCTATGACATGCACTGACCACCAGGGGGCACACGCAGAACATGGCAGGCATCAGCCGAGGCAGGATGGTGGAGCAGGTGAGCGGGGGCACCAGACCAAGGCAGGGTGCCAGTCGCTGTCATCGGGGTGAGCCTCTGGTGATTACTGAAAATTCTTTGCTCCCCCATGCCACTGTCCCTCCCAGTGCTCGCACCCGCTGCCGGCACCGGCCCCGCTCATACCCGCTGCTGGTGCCAGTGCCAGCCCTGATTGCCCCTGAGGGCTTCTCCACCTCCCCCTGCTCCTGAGGGGCGATCGGGGCAGCGGCCGCCACTCTCACCTGCTGCTGGTGGTGGCCCCAATCGCTTTGTGCCGTCAGAGGGTGAGAGCAGGGCTGGTGCCATCAGCGTGTGGGAGCGACGGCAGTGGGAGTGGGTCTGCCAGCAGACAGGGGACCAGGGGCCATGATGGGAGGGGCCGGGTGGGGGAGGCGTGGAGGATGGGCTGAGACCTGCCCCTGTGCCCACCACAGCCTCACAGCCCACAGTTCCTTTCAAGGTGCACAAATTCATGCACTGGGCCCCTAGTATTTAGATAAAATTAAACACACATGATGACACACAAAAAAACAACAACACAATAACAATAAGACTGAAATACAGTTCTCAAAGTATTTTTAAAACAAGGTTATGATATAATAATATGTACAGCACTTTACAAATGCATTCATGAATAAGGTCTAGGGCAGGCCCAATACTTACTATAATTTCAAAGAAATGATGACCACAATATTTCAAGATTTCTGTAACTGTAATGCGATACAAAGATCTCTCTATGATTTGTACTGGTGATGAAGTCGCTGGTACTCCTAATACATTGGTGGTTTGTTGTCTATGCTTATCATTGGGAAAAATGCTAAATTTCAGGTAGAAGTTGGGAAAAATAAAGATATAATTGGTTCCCATCCACGTCCCCGGTGCCCCTGGATCTGCCTGTCCCCCAGGAAAGACCCCATCCTGGTTCATCATCAAGAGTGAGGCGTCAGCCACTGCAGCACCCTAGGGGGCTCCATGGCTGAACAGGGGTGAGGGGCATCCCCTGTGACTCAGGAGGTGTCCGGGCCGGCTGACAGGGTCCGTCAGTCTATGACTTACAGAGGCAGTGGAAGCCAGGGAGCCAAGGTGTGGGCTCCGTGGGGCCTCTGTCCACAGATGTCACTCAAACCAAAGGGTCCAGGTGACCGCAGCAGGGATGATGGGCACCCTGTTGCCCGGGAACTGGCTCTGAGCAGTTTCACAGCCTGCGATGTACCCGGGTGGGCGAGGCAGACGCCTTAAACCTCAGCAGGACGTGGGAGGCGATGAGAAGCTCCCGTGACAGTGTCCTGGGGGACAGGGAGCAAGTGGGAAGTGCCCCATGCTCTCGTGCTCAGGGAGCGTCACGGGCACTCTGCCCAGGCCCAGATGAGCTGCAGCTGGAGCCCTACCACAGGCCGAGTGCAGACGCATGCGGGTCCGGGGCATGCGGTGGAGCTGTTCCCCCCACGAGGTGCTTGGTGGCGTCCTCCCGCCTTGGGCCGCATCTCCCTGTGACTAGGGGTGCAAAACCATAAAGGACTTCGGAGAACTGTCAGCTCACATTTTATTTTATTTTTTAATATATTTTCATTGATTTCAGAGAGGAAGGGAGAGGGAGAGAGAGATAGAAACATCAATGATGAGAGAGAATCACTGATTAGCTGCCTCCTGCAGGCCCCGCACTGGGGATCAAGCCCGTAGCCCGGGCATGTGCCCTGACCGGGAATCGAACCTCGACCTCCTGGTTCACAGGTTGACGCTCAACCACTGAGCCACGCCGGCCAGGCAGATCCCAGTTTAAACATTGTTTGCTAACTGCAGGAAGGACTACGTGCTCAGTGTGGAGAGCGTAGCCCAGATCACACACTGCCTGTGCCCACTGTCCACAGGTGATATGTAGGTGCCGGTCACTACAGTCATCACTGTGTCTAGGTTTGTTTTTCCCGCGTATGTCAGAGACACCAACTTCCATAGCTAGTGCTAAACCAGGGCCCTTCCCCATCATCAGACTCAGGCTAACACCGTGCGACGCTGCTTGGCCCACAGGTGGACCCTCCGGCAGGGAACTCACCCAGCCACACGCAGCCGCTCCCACCCAGGCCCGGATCCCAGCACGAGAGGCCCCCACTTCTCTCTAACCAAAGGTAAGAGGAGAGCTCGCTGACAGGGTTGGGGCGCCTCGAAACGGCTCCCCACTGTCCTCCTGGCCACTTGGCTGCTCTGAGGTCTCTGTGGGAGGAGCAGTCACTCTGTTAAATCACGTGTGGACGCCGGGCAGTGGCTTCCCGGCTTGTTTGGGCGCCCCCCACCCCCACCCCCAGTCCTTCCCCAGCTCTGACACTGCAGACCCACTGCCATGGCAACAAGAGAGCCTTTGACCGCACAGGCCCTGGTCCAGCGCCTGAGCAGGGAGAGGGGTCGGCAGTGGGAGGGCAGGGTGGTGGGGAGAGTGGGTGTTGGCGGCAGGGCAGAGGGTAGTCAGCCTGCCAGTCGCTCTGGTAAAAGGCTGTGAGGACAGATGCGGGCGGCGCTGTGAGCACGTCTCCCGTGAGGACGGCCCAGAGCCAATTTCCCAAATGTCGGCCTGACCCAGCAGGGACGCGCCTCCGCACACACCGCCTTGGAGGGCAGGTTTCTTGTCACACCACTCACGGCATCATCTCTCCAACCACACAGCTCAGGCGGTACAGCCAGTGCCGTGTGCCCCGGCCACCTGCAGCCCCAGACGGACAGCACCTCCCCCCCACCCCCTACTCCACCCCCCACCCCCACCCCTACTCCACCCCCACCCCCACCCCCCACAGCAGAGGCCAGGCAGGGTGGGGCCTTGCTCTACCACCTGGGAGCAGCCCTGTGACAGGGTGAAGGGCAGCGGGGCTCTCTGGTTGGGGAGCGTTGGGGGAGAGGCTGTCAGACAGCCCCGTGATGGGATGGGACGGGGTGGCACTCCATCTCTGGCCCTCTTCTCAATAACCCAAACCCCAGCCAAGTCGTGAGGAAAGCAGCAAGGCCCGTGGAGGGGTGTTCTCCAGGACCCCCCCTCCCCAACCCCCCTGCCAGTCCTCCCCAGGGCTGCCAAGGAACCGGCCACAGACACGAGGAGCCTGAGCAGATGTGGCGACTAGAACCGTGATGTGCTGTCTGGGATGGGGCCCTGGCCCAGAAAGCACATTCCAACAAAAAACAGAAAAGCCGGCCTGGCCAGTGTGGCTGAGTGGTTGAGCATTGACTCATGAACCAAGAGGTCACCAGTTTGATTCCCATTCAGGGCACATGCCCAGGTTTTGGGCTCCATCCCTAGTGGGGGGGGGCGTGCGGGAGGCAGCCGATCAATGATCCTCTCTCATCACTGATGTTTCTATCTTTCTCCCTCTCCCTTCCTTCTGTCCATCTCTTCTTTCCATCTGACCCCCAAGAAGTCCCCCCAGTTGAGGCTTTCCCAAAGGATATGCTGAATCGTCCTCAAAGCTCTTCCCAGCAGCAGGCTCTTGGGCAAGCCAGCTCCCTCTTTGGGATTCCCTCTCTCTGTCAGATGCACCAGGGTCCCTCCGGCACTGTTTGCTCTATGAACAGATGAGTGTCCCAGTGCCACCGAGGAGCCCCTGGAGCGAGAGAGCAAGCCCGCCGGCTGTCTGCACCCGAGCTCCAGCGAGGCCGCTGCTGATGGACTCAGCGGGCAGGCCCGCTCTGCTCCTAGGTTCTCTGAAAGAAACCGGATTCCATCACCTCCAGGGGATGTGCAGAGCCTGCCGGCTGCACACACTAAATTCACAGCTCTGAATGGCAACCGGGAGGTCTAATTGATATAAATATTGCTTATTAATCCTTATTAAGAAAGATAGTAAGTTCTGGCGGCTGGTATGTTCTCTCCAGAACAAATATCAACATGAGAAATGAATTCAGCGTCAGGCTGGTTGGTCAGGAGAGGGGACAAAAGTAATTTGTAACATGAGGGATCAGACAGCGGCCTATGGCATCGGTGCCCCCGGGGCCGCTTAGGGACCAGCGGAGTCATCCCCCCAGCAGCCCCAGCCTCCGCATGGTGCCATGCTCCTGCCTGAGCTGGTTGTGGCAACGGGCTGGGCGTCGGGACTGCAGGGCCTTCTCTGCCATGGTGTGGTCACCACGCCCTTCTGCCCGGCCCCGTCCAGCTCGGCCCCGTCCAGCTCCGCCCCTTCCATCCACTCCCCACCCTCCACAGTTTGGCTCCTGTGAACACTCCCTGGAATCGTAGAACAGGCTCCGCTGGGAAACCATTGAGTCAATGACACATTTGTGTGCCAATGACTTGGTCTTGTGAGGTTTGCTACAGCTTCCAAGCTGACCTGGACCCTTCTCTCCTTCTCTCCTCACCCTCCCCGCCCCCGCACCAAGAACTCCAGTTCCAGCCCAAAGAATTGGCCTCTGTTCCCTAAAGAAGAGCATGCAGAGCCTGCCACCTTGTGGCTGCCTCTGGCCCTGCAGCTGCCTTCCAGCCGGCCCACACACTCAGTGGAGAGGCTCTGGGGTGCGGGGAAATACTAGTGAGCGGCCCGGGCTCTGATTTCCTTTCCTGCCTGTTTGGCCCACCGCCCTGAACCTGAGGAGGCAGGCCCAGGGGAGAAGCCCGGCTGCTGGGAGAGACGGGAGAGGCTGAAGGCTGCGGCGGAGGACGGTGGACGGAGGACGGGGCTGCACTCATGGGCGGGACCGCAGGTTGTCAGGCCTGTGGAGTTCCTTGGACTCGGTGCAGACGTGGCAAAGCTGGTGCACCTGTCTCGAACCCTGGCCTGCCTCGGCCTGAGCGTTCCCTGTAAAAGGAGGGTTCTGACCAGGAGACTCTTCAGGCCTCTTCCAGCTCTGACGTGTGTGTAGGCAGGACCCTCCCAAGGCCAGAGAGAGAGGACCCCATCCTGACCCTGGCATGGGGACGGCTTTGGCCGCTGGCCCTTTACCTCCCAGGGGGTGCTCCTGCGATCTGCTATTTGCAACCAAGAATCCAAGGCCAGGCCAGTATACCAGGCAGCCTAGTAAAATGGGCAAAATTGCGTGTGCGTGAGCTGTTGGATCTGACGCCTCACTCAGGAAGCACAGTGTTGGTCAGCTGGGGCCTCCTAAGGGCAGTTGGTGTGGCCAGGGAAACGCCACGTGTCTCCAGTGTGCTCCCCCAGAACACCAGAGGGGGGCCCAGTTAATAAAGCATCGTGGCCGAGAGCATGGATTCCGGAGGCTTCGAGAGTCATGATTGGGTCCAGATTCGGCCACTGACCAGCTGGGTAACTTTTAGAATTTTTTAAACTTCTCTAAGCCTCAGTTTTCTCGTGTATATAATGGGGATAATGAGGCTATTGCAGAGCACACTGCCAGGACCTGGTGTGCAGACCGTGTCTATGAATGACATTTGTGATCTTTATTATTTTTGTTCAACTTGCATATCCAGTACATGCAATGCTCCAATATGAAAATTAATGTATAAGCCATCGTCATGGACTGAATGTTTGTGTCCCCCAGAAATTCATATGTTGAAACTCTAACCTCAATGTGATGGTATTTGGAGATGGGGGGTGATCTTTGGGAGGTGATTAGATCATGAGGGTGGAGCCCTCATGAATGAGATTAGTGCCCTTATAAGAGGAGGCCAGAGAGCCCGCTCACTCCCTTCCCAGGGAGAGACACAACAGAAGTCAGCAGTCTGAAACCCAGAGAGGGCTCTCACCAGAACCCGGCCCTGCTGGCACCCAGACCTCAGGCTTCCAGCCTCCAGAACCGTGAGAGACGAATTCCCACAGCCACCCGGTCTGCGGCACGTTGTGATAGCAGCCTGCCCTGACTCAGACAGGAATGGGTACCAGAAGTGGTGCTGTTACAGCAAAAACCAAAAGATGCTGAAACAGCTGTGAAACCAGGTGATGGGGCAAGGCTGGAAAGCTTTGAGATGCAGAGGAAGCCGAGATTGTCGTAAAGGGACTTTTAAAGGCAATTCTGGGGAGGGCTCATAATGGACGGAGAAGAGCTGTGGAGAAAGCTCCCGCCTTTTAGAGAAGAGACATAATCGTGTCCAGAATGTTGGTAGAAATTAGGTGGTAAAGGCCACTCTGAGGTCTCGGGCAGAAATGAGGAGCGTGCTATTTGAAGGACAGGCAGTCCCTGTAATACGGTGGCAAGGAACTCGGCTGAGCTGTGTTCATGTTCCAGTATTTGTGGAAGGTCCAGTTTACAGGTGATGAACCTGGTGTTAGCCAAGGAGATTTCTAAGCAAAGTGTGGACGGAATGGCTTGGCCCCTCCTGACTGCTTAAAGTGAAATGTAAGAGAGTCGTGACTTGAAGGCGACCTTATTAAGCAAAAATGACTAGAATGTACAGATTTGGAGACTCCTCCGCCTGTCCAAGCTGCAAAAACTAAGCAAGTGTCTCCAGAAGAGAACCCCAGGGTGCGGCCGAGCGACCACAAGGAGATGAGTGTGGGCGTGAACCGGGGACGGGATCGGCCGCCCCACCAGGAGCACTGACAGGGTGAGCTGAGGAGGAGGAGCGGGGACGGGACGAGGCAGGCTGCCGGACTTCCTGGATTTTACGGGATGGAACCACAGCGCTACTCTGCCGGGAACACCACCGTTCTTCCAGCAAGAGAAGAATGACCCCAGAGGCTATTCGGAGCCTCAGGGCTGCCCCCCTGTTTCAAAAGGAGGTGCCCACGGGCTTGCTTTCCACAGGCCAACGCTGGGGGACACGCAGCAGAACCGTGAGGGCATGACCCCTGCCCAGCAGGGCCTGGCTGATCACCCCACTGGGACCAAAGGGCAGATCACCAAGCCGAAGAGGATGATGGTTGAGCCTTAAGATCTCCTGGTGTTGGCCTTGCGAGGATTTAGACTCCCTTGGGACCCATTACTTTCCTTATTTCCTGTCCTCCTTTTTGCGAGGGGAAGGTCTATGCCCGTGGTCGGCAAACTGCGGCTCGAGAGCCACATGCGGCTCTTTGGCCCCTTGAGTGTGGCTCTTCCTAAACCTTAGGAGTACCCTAATTAAGTCAATAACAATGTACCTACCTATATAATTTACGTTTTAAAAATGGCTCTCAAAAGAAATTTCAATCTTGTACTGTTGATATTTGGCTCTGTTGACTAATGAGTTTGCCGACCACTGGCCTATGCTGAGCCTGTCCCCGCACAGCTGGAGGGCAATTTTGCCTCAGGATGAAATGAATCAAGAATACCTTGCGTCTCACCCAGAGCTGATTAAATGCTATTCAGATGAGACTTTGGACTTTAGGCTTAGTGTTGATGCTGGAACAAGCTAGGAAGGGGGGGTGTGGCGGGGGGGGGGGGCGGGGAGGATGGAATGAGGACATGAATTTGGGGGCATCAGGGGTGGGATGTTACAGACGAATGTGCCTCCCAAACTGGTATGTTGAAACCTAACCCCAATGTGATGGTACTTGGAGGTGGGATCTTTGGAGGTGATTAGGCCCTGAGGGTACAGGCCTCGTGAGTGAGATCAGTGCCCTGATAAGAGGCCAGAAAGCTCGCTCACTCTCTTTGCCCCACGTGAGGACACAGTGAAGAAGGCTTTCACAGAAACCCGATGCGCTGGCACCCTGAACTCCGACTCCCAGCCTCCAGAACTGAGAAGTAACTCCCTGTTGCTTAAGTCTCTCCCCACTCCCACCCCCTAGACCAGTGATGGCGAACCTATGACACGCGTGTCAGAGGTGACACGCGAACTCATTTTTTGGGTTGATTTTTCTTTGTTAAATGGCATTTAAGTATATAAAATAAATATCAAAAATGTAAGTCTTTGTTTTACTATGGTTGCAAATATCAAAAAATTTCTATATGTGACACGGCACCAGAGTTAAGTTAGGGTTTTTCAAAATGCTGACACGCCGAGCTCAAAAGGTTCGCCATCACTGCCCTAGACTGTGGTTTGCCGTTCTGGAAGCCTGACCTGACTAGGATGTTCACGACAGGGTTCTTGGCTCCTGGCCTAGTCCGCTCGGGCTGCCCTCACCAAACACCCCACAGAAATGCATTTATTTCTCAGTCTGGAGGCTGAATCAGAGTCTGGGAGAGCCCGGTTCCTTGCTGTGTCTTCACATGATAGCAAGAGCTCTGGTCTCCCCACCCTCATCATTTCATCCAAACCTCCCAAAGGCCCCATTGCAAACAGCAGCATACTGAGGGTGAGGGCTTCAATGTATGAATGGTGAGGGGACACAAAGATTCGGTCCATACAGCTCCTAACCACAGACCCTGAGTTTGTTTCTCCCTGGCAAACCTCCTCCCATACTTTCTCATCTGTGGGTTTGGTCTTTACAGGGCTGTGTATACCAGGAAAATCCTGCCCTCGCCTCGCCCCATCCTGCCCAGCCCAGAGGAGACGGGCACTCGTGCCTCCCTGGACGACAGGTCTGTGGTCTTCCCCTCTCATGCCTGTCACTGCCCCCCCGTAGGCAAATTGGGTGGAAATCATCAGTCTGCCTCCCCCACAGCCTGAGGGGCCCCTGTCCAGTGGCTGCACACAGAGCCCAGGGCTGGCCGCCGCTCTGGCTCCCGAATCCCCCAGGGTCGCTGGGGCCCTGTATGCATGCTTCCTGTCTCCTGTGAACAGATGTATGTGGGGCCATTAAAGGAAAGAAGAGCCAGCCCAGGGACCGTCCCAACATGGGCCGAGAGCCCCCGTAAAGCCCCCAGGCAGGGAGGACAGAGTGGACAAGCCTGTGAGCCACTCATTCCAGGCCTCTCCCTGGCACCTGAACACAGTGGACCAGGCCTCTCCCAGCGCCCGCTCTGTGCCCTCTGAGTAGAAGGCCCGCACGCCCTTCTTCGTCTGGCAGGTGCCACTTTCCTCCCAAGGTGTCCCAGGGTGAACTCCACAGTCTCCTCCCTGTCCCCAGAGAGGACGGACAGCCCCCCCCCCCTCCAGCTCCCTGCCCCCTGCTGTGACTCTGCCTTAGCACTCCTGGCTGAGCTGCAGCTGGAATGCTGACAAAAGACGACTTGTGATAATGAACACCTTATTACATACAGGAGGGAGTGGGGACTGTCACCTGCTGTGGAGGGGCAGGTGTGAGGGTGGCAGCTTGGCAAAGCCAGGAGAGCACATTGCTCTGAATTTTCTTAAGGGAGATTTTATATGGAGATGTTGGAGGGAGAAAGAGGAGGGAGAAGGCCACATATGTCCCTCCCTTCCCTCCTAAGAGGATTTCCAGTACTTCTTACAAATCTCATTGGCCAGGACCTGGTCACCTGGCCGCATCGCTGCAAAGGAACCTGGGAGATGTAGTTTTTAGCTGTGCAGCTTACTTGGCTAAATATTATGGCTCTGTTTTTAAGGAGAGAGGGGAGAATAGTTATCTCTGCCTCAGGGACAACTGGCTAAGCTGTGGTGGGGATGGGACACACTGGGGAGACAGCCTAAGGCACATGACACCTATTGGGTGCTGGAGGAGCTAGGTCCCAGGTCAATAGGCTTTGTTCGGGTAAGCTGGGGAACGAGGTAGAGGGGGGGTGACGAAGGGTGGAGAAGGTGGTGAGGACATGACACAATTGCATGCAAAGGTTTGCTGTGGCTGCTGCACAGATAAGGGGGAGGGAGGGAGGAGGAGGCGATTGGTCCTCATGGCCTCCTGGGTAACATGGAGTCATTGAAAATGGAAAAGCACTTGGGAGAGGTAAGCGCTGAGTCCAAACATAAGGGGCAGTAAAGTGTGACCTGTGGTTGTCCCCAGCATCCCCGAGAAGCGGGCCTCTTCCGTCCCCCTCACCGGAGACAGCCAGACGGATTCCGACATCCTGGCATTCATCAAGGCCAGACAGAACGTTCTGCAGAAGAAATGTAAGTGCCCCTTCCTCCAGGGCCACGGGGGCCCCCCACCCCGCTCTGCTCCCCAGGGGGAGGCTGGAGCAAGCACCGAGGCCCGAGGGAAGCAGGAAGCGCCCTGCACGGTCCTGAGGCCATGGGACTGGCCTGGCGCTCACGTCCGCGTGCCGGGCCTCTGCATCCTCCTGGAGAAAGCCCCACGCGGCAGCATCAGAAGCCCCCAGACAGGCCGGAGGGTGGGTAGCCCGGCTGCTCCTGCCCGGCTTGGCAAAGCCTCTCTCCTCTTCCAGGTGGTCAGCTCCCTTTGTCCCCTGTCCCCAAAGCCAGCGCTCCCTGGCTGGGTCCTCGCCACACAGGAGGGCTGAGTGAAGGCCTGGCCTGTGGAGTCCCTGGCTGGAAACACCAGTTCTCCTGCAGGTGTGGCCTCGCCAATGAGGTGTCCGTGTAAGCAGACTTGGAGGCCCAGGCCTGGGGCCATGGAATTTATGGAGAAACATGTGTGGCCGGTCAGACAACAGGGAGGGAAAGAGCAGGCCCTTCCCGCCTTCCTCGCAGAGCTGCTGTGGACAGGCCTCCTCCCGCCTCCCTCTCCTGAGACCACACCAGGCAGGCTTAGGGTCGCTTCCACGTCAGCGGGCTCCGTGGTGGATGAGAGGCAGACCTGGGGCGCATCATGACTGACACCGGCCCTGAGGGCCAGCACCCCGAGGAAAGGGTGGCCTTTGCCGTGCTGTGCTCACCGGGATGCCAGCCCACGTATGTCCCGTCTTCACTGGTAGGGTCAGCACCATGGGCACCTGGCCAGGGCCTGTCTGAGACCTGAGAGTCCGCGCTGCCAGCAACCTGCTGGGGCACCGTGACCTCACCGCTAGCTTCCTCTCAGCCTCCGTCTCCTTGTCTAAAGAGAAGAAGGAAAAATTGAATTTGGATTCGGTGATCTCCGAGGCCCCATCTACTCCCCATATACTCTAACGACATGTATCGGACACTGAATAGTTTGCACAGCCGGTCGGTGAATGAACACGGTAGTTATTGGGCATCTCCTGTGTGCCAGGCACTGTACCAGGGCTGGGCCCTGGCAGTGAACGAGACAGAGGGCCCTCGCCCTAACTGACTTAGCTCAGTGGGTAGAGCATCAGACTGTGGACTGAAAGGTCCCAGGTTTGATTCTGGTCAAGGGCACATGCCCGGGTTTCGGGCTCCATCCCCAGTATGGGGCATGCAGGAGGCAGCCGATTGACGGTTCTCTCTCATCATTGATATTTCTAGGTCTCTTTCCCTCTCCCTTCCTCTCTGAAATCAATACAAATATATATATTTTTAAAAAGACAGAGTGCCCTCGACATTCCAGGAAGAGGGAGGAGACGGATGAGCACGCCAACTAGCACCTAGACCCTGTGAGGTGCAGATGAGTGCAGCGAACCAGCCAAATACGCAATGTTGCAGAGAGTAACGGGGAGGCTGAGCTTTGCTGGGAGGGTGGTGGGGAGGCTCCCTGCGGGAAGAGCTTTACCCTCACAGCTGAACAGTGAGAAGGGAGCAGCATGGTGCTCTGGAGTGAGCCTGCCCAGTGGAGAAGCAGAAATGAAGAGCACTGAAAGGAAGGAGGTTGGCTTGGCCACGGGTGGCTGGAGGGTGAGCGAGGCAGCAAGGTCAGGTCCAGGGTCCCTGTGGGGCCTGGCTTCTATCGCAGGTGCAGGGGGAGCTCTCTGAGGATGTGCCCCGAGGCGGGCGGATGTGCCTGCTGCTTTGGAAAGTCACTCTGGCTGTCGTGCGTAGCTTGGGTTAGAGGGCCAGGAGGAGCCATTGTCAGGCGCCTGGGAAGGTCCAGGCCAGGGTGAGGGCAACCTGGACTCACAGAGGCCTGGATGTAGGTGGGAGAGAGGGAGGGGAGCCTGGGGGTCCCAGGCTTCTGATCTGAGCAGCCAATGGGATGGGATGGTGGTGCCATTTTCCCAGGGAGAGAGGCAGGGGCGTCTGGAGGACTCGGAGCTCCGGTTGGCCCATTCGGAGTTCAGGGGGGGGGGGTGCCCAGAGGAGATGAGAAGGCGGCTGCACTTGAAGCTGGAGCCCAAGGGAGGTCTGGGAGGTGTGGAAAGCGGGGCACTGCACAGCGTAAAATCCCTCGTTGCTGACAACAGATCCTTAGGCGTGGCGACATTTAGAGGTGCAGCCAGAGACACTGAGAAGGCTCACGGGGAGGCAAGCTGGTGGCTGAGTGAGCGACGCCTCAGGCAGGTCGCAGGAGAGCGGGCTCCAAGGGGGACGGCCGTGGAGCCCAGTGCTGCTGCGAGTCAGCAGGCGCAGCACGCGGACCACTGGCCAGGGTGTGTCCAGGTGGCCCTGGCCTCGGTGGCCCTGGCCCAGCGCCCTTCTGGGCTGGGCTGGGAGAGCGAAAGCCCGGTGATTGCAGTGGTGGAGGAGGGAGGGGAGGGGAGAAAGCAGAGACGGTGATTGAAGTGGTGACGAATGAACAAAGGAAATTGACGACATGGACCAGAGGACCAGACTGCAGGGGAAATTCTCTGAGGAGGTGCGGGATGCGGAGTCTGGGCAATTAATGGAGAAAGAGACGGGGTTTGGGGGCAGGGAGGTCTCTCCCCGGGGACAATTCGTAAAAATTCAACTGTCATTTCTTCCGTCAAGAAGTCCTGGAGTGAGAAACAATGTTTTAAGTCACGTTTCCTCGGCTTTTGTACACATGACAGAGGCTCTGCCTCCAACCCTCTGGGAAGAGAAGAGCCTTGCCCACGGCCGGGGTCAGGGTGGCGTCTCCCTGCGGCTCGATGCCCAGGCGGCGCGGCAGCTGGGCTGCAGGCGAAACTCTGGCTAAAATGTGTGCGGCGCGTTACCGGTTCCGCACTCTATGTATGTTATTCCATCCGAGGCTTTCAGCACTCCCGTGAGGCATACGAAGCCCTTTGACAGGTGAGGAAACTGAGGCACGCAGACGTCGAATCGCTTGCCCAGCGAGCAGTGGTTTTCTGCGCCCTCCCCTGGGCCCTGCTGGCCTCTGGGCCTCCACCCGCCCTGCAGCCGGGAGCTTTGTTCTCTGAGCAAACAGCAGCCTGGAAGTCATTCATCAAAACACATAAGTTCGAGGGTTCAGTTTTCATTCTTCAGGGAAGAAAAACAACCATGGGCCCGGAGGAGGCTGAGACAGGATGACAAAGGCCCCTCTCCTGCCGGGTCGGCCGACCGGCCAGCAGGTGCCGCCTCTGTGGACAGATGGCCCAGGTCCCACCGCACAGCACTTGCTACGCAGCCCACTTATCAGCCTCCCTGCCAGGCAAACACGCAGGCCAGGCGCAGGCCCCTTCCCCGGCCAAAGCAAACACGTCCCTCTCCCCGGCTCCCTCTGCCCTCGATCTAGGGGCCCGTCTGTCTGGGCTTTTCAGAGCGCTCATTATGGGGGATTTGTGACTGTCGCCGGGAGCGAGGGCCCAGAGAGGGTGATTTAACGTAAGTCTCCCTTGGGCTCTCAGACCTCAGCAAGGGCCGGCGAATCGATTTGATTTAGGATCCACGGGAGGCTGTGGGACGTTTCAATCCCCGCCCGGGGCACCGGCGGACAGATACACATTCCCCGGAGGAGGCGTTAGTCACCGCAGTGTCAGATCTGCTGCTTCTAACTACCAAGGATGGCTTTACAGTCCACGGAGATGAGGTTAAATCCTTTCTAGAGTGTGTTTTCCACCTTCCTTAACCCCTGAGTTTGGAAGTGTTTCCCTCTGGACAGGAGCCGTGGTGTGACCCCCGCTGGTGCCTGGAAGGGCTCGGTCTGAGTGCCTCCGTGTTCCCACCGCCCGCCCCACCGTCTCCACCCAGGGGAACCTCCAGCTCCCTCTCCCCTTTGCTCTGGAACCTTCCCCGGGGAAAAGCAAGAACATGGAACTTTAGGAAAGAGACCGAAACACAAGAGCCATCTCCGCCCCATGTAACCTCAGCAGCCTCCCTCTCACCGGTCAGGGTCCGATTCCACCTTTGCCCCGTGGGCAGCGTCTCCTGAATAATGTCCATGGTCGCAGAGACCTGAGCAGGGGTGGCCTGTGTGCTGAGACCTGGTCCGCAGGGCGAGGTGCGGCGTTTTCAGAGGTTTATCTGTAGCAGCGCCCTCCATTCCGGGACCCCACAGCCACAAAGTCTAATATAGAGGGACAGCTCCATCTAACTGGGCTCACACAGTAAACCATGCCCTGCACATGGTGCCTTTCCCTGGGGCTGTGGTCTGTCTTTGTGCAGAACCGTCTTGGAGTCCGTGCCCCCTGAGCCAGCCTGCGGCGTTTCTTCTCCACGGCCCCACCCTCGTCATCACAGCCCTATCTGTGGGGCAGTGACAGTCCTGGGGGGGAGCTGGCTCAGCCGCCGCTCCTGGCCCCCTGCTTGTCAGTGTGCAGAGGAAGCATCAGACCGCTGACCCGGCCAGCAGCCGCCCGTGGGTGGGCCCCGTACCTGCCCCCGCCAGTCCTTGGAACAGAGAGGAAAGCAGTGGGTCTCAGCACTGTTGGCCCATGGGAGTCACCTGGCCCACCCCGGAGACTCTGATTTAAGCTGCCCCAGGAGTGGCCTGGGCATCGGTTCCCAACGCGCAGCAGAGCTGGGAACCAGGTGCAGAGCGACTGGAACACGTCACCTGGGTGGACTCGGGTGTGCCTGCCGGTCCTCCTTCCTTCAGTGAGGACAGCTGGGGCTGCTTTAAACATAGAGACCAGCTGGGTGAACAGTGAGGCAGCCCGGTGCTGCACACAGAATTAGACCCGAGGGACCGAGGGCTCTCGCCCTGAATTGTTTTCCACCACGTCCTCCCAGCTTCTCCCACGTCCAGTGTGTCACGGAGAAGCACGGATTCTTCCTCAGCAGCATCAAACAGGCCACACCCCCTCCCCACCCACTGCAGGTCCCCAGGCCGCGCCTCCGCTGCCGCTGCCTCACCCCCCAATCTCTCCGCCTGCTGCAGGTTTTGCTAAACACTGTGTTCATTACTCCGCCCAAGAATCTTCAGAAGTTCCCTTTTGCTCCTGTGGTGATAGCGAACCCTCAGGCAGATTAACTAACGGCATGTGGCTGGTACCAGTTCCCCTCGCACTTGAATGTGCCACTGAGTCTAGGGGCTTCGTTGAAACATGGATTCTGGTCCAGTGAGTCTGGGTGGGGCCCAAGGTTCTGCGCTTCTTGGCGAGCTCCCAGGGATGCTCAGGCTGCTGGTCCCTGGACCTCGAGAAGCCAGGAGCCACGCCAGTCCCGTGCTTTCCCAGGTATTAGGAAAGGAGGAGAGTGAGGCCCAGAGAACTAACACGATTTTCCCAAAGTCACGGGCACACAGATAGGGGACCATCCTGGCTAGAACCCAGGGGCTGACAGGCGGGGCCGTGTGGTCAGAGGGGCCGGCCGGAGCCTACCCAATACCTGGAGCAAAGAGCAAGGAGAGACTCTTGAATGAAGTAGGAGAGCCCGTGAGAGCCCAGGGGTCGGAGCGTGAGTGTTGGTTCTGGCCCAGGGCAAAGAGGGCTTCTTCCTTCCGAGCCTGGGGAGTAGCTGAAGCCCCGGGAGCCGGGCACTGAGAGGGGCACTGCCCGAGGCCCCCTCGCCGTTCAATCCCGGAGAAGTCGGTGCCCCTGCACAGCCTAACCAAGAGCATCCTGTCTCCTTTCAGGTTTCCAGTGAGCGTCCAGTAAGAACGAACGACAGATGACGGCCGCCCCTCACTCACCCTGGCTTCAGCAGTGACCTGCTGGGAGCAGCTAGTGACTTTGATTTCAATGGAGGAGACTGTTTCTTTAGGGCTGGTGTCCGGGAGGCTGCCGGGAGCTGGGGCCACTTTGCTGTGGGCGCTGGAGCTGCTGTCAGGCCGGGCGGGGCCAGGGAGCTGGGGCCGGACAAGGGCTGCTGCTCACTCACAGACATGAAGTAGCACCAGGTAGTGCAAGGGCTCACATGGGTGGAACAGGGGGAATAATAGTCATTTCCAGCTATTTCCCAGCCTACACCCCCCCCCGCCCCCCCGCCACAGGAACGCCAAGGGCAGGCCAGGCGGGAGGCTGGAGCTAAGGCAGGGCAGTGGAATGCAGGGCATCGTGAGGGCCAGTTCCAGTCTCTCGGCCATCACCCTGATGCCCGGCTGACCCGTAGGCAGCATCGGCATGAGCTGTGTCTCCAGGGAGCCACCCACCCTGCGGTCTAAGGACATGGCAGCACCCAGAGAGCTATGGATGGCTCAGGAGCTCCGCAGTGTGGGCGCCTGGGGTGCTGCAGGATTGGGGCTGAAACTCCCACTCCCACCGGGAAACAACTGCCGGGTCGTGTCTCAGTGAGGCTCCCGGCACTCCAGGCCCCGGCTCCTGGTGCAGAGCCTGCGGGGGGTGGGCCAACCCTTAGGCAGCGGCGGGTGGGGGCTGCGGGCAGGGAGCACGAACGGAGAGGGAGAGGAATGGCGCCTGGAAATGAAGCTCGCAGAATAAAAGTGCTTGTCCGCTGCTCCTGTTCTCTCCTTTCCAGGGGCTTATTTCCCTCTTCTCAGGGCCGGCTGGAAGGGTCATGCAGGAGAAGAGGGGTCCCCGAATTTCAAAGCTGGGCAGGCCCCATAGGCCCCTCTAATCCACACCCTCATTTACATAATCAGGGAACTGAAGCAAAGGGGAGGCCCTGGCCTGTTGATATGTGGCTAGTTAGTGACAAAAGTCCCCTCCTTGGGGGGCTTTCCCTGATCACCCCAACTAGAGGTACCCCTAGTTACCCTCTAACCCATGACTGTTTTATTTTCTTCATCACTGTCTGATGTATCATCTTTATTTGCTTATATCCTGTGGCCTGCAGCCCCCCCACCCACAGGGCTTAAAGCTCCCTGACAACAGGGACCTGTCTGTCTTTCGCTCACGGATCCCCAGCACGAGTCAGTACTCAGTGACTCCTCTTCAGTGGGTGAGTGGGGGTCAGAGCCCAGAGCCCCTGCTTCTCAGCTGGTGCCGCCCCATGGCTTGGTGCTGGCTCTGTGGCTGAGGCCCGTGGGCCGGGTGCAGTCTCTCTGGCTCACAGTTCAATGGCATTTAGTACCAACTGAAAACTAGACAACACATATATAAAACAATGGCTTTCAGATGTTGGGAAAAAGGCAGGAGAGGACATTGATACCCAAGAGAAGAGAGTCAAATGAGGAGGCCCTGTGACTATAATGGCCCCAACTCACTACCTGCAGAGTCCAGACTGCAGTTCCGGAGGGCAGCCAGGTGGTGCCTCGTGGTTGAGGAAATGGAGCTGGCAGACCAGGGAGGCCAAGGGGGCTTAAATTTGCAAGAGAGTACCAGAGGTGAGTGAGTTGAAGCGAGGGAGAGAGAGAGAGAGAGAGAGAGAGAGAGAGAGAGAGAGAGAGAGAGGAGGAGGAGAGGTGGGGAGGGGAGAAGGAGGGAAGAGGGAGGGGGAGAAGGAGGGGGAGAGGGATGACAGAGATAGAGAGCCCTGGCTGGTTTGGCAAAGTGCCTGCGGACTGAAGGGTCCCAGGTTCTATTCCAGTCAAGGACACATGCCTGGGTTGCAGGCTCCATCCCCAGTGGGGGTGTGCAGGAGGCAGCCGATCAATGATTCTCTCTCATCATTGATGTTTCTATCTCTCTCTCTCCCTCTCCCTTCCTCTCTGAGACCAACAAAAATATATTTAAGGGGGGGGGGATAGATATAGAGATAAACAACAGAGAGAGCGCTCTCTCTGGAGCTCTGAGGAGGGTACTCTTGAGTCTTCAGCCACTGCTAACCAATGCATACATGTGAGAAAGTCACCCAAGACTGCGAAGGAGCCCCCAGAAAGGAGGAGGCAGATAACACAGAGCAGGGAATAGTTCATGCTCCCAACAGCCCAAGTGGAGAAACCTCCTCACAAAAGGGCTATTGAATACAGATGTGGGGCCACATCAGCCCCAGGTGCAGGCTCTGTCCTAACGATTAAAGCAAGACTCAGAAGAGTCCCGCGTTTCCACTAAGCTTCCAACAATTTCCCTGAGTCTCAGAGCAAAACTCAAAAATATTTAAAAGAATGCAAAATAGCCGAAACTGGTTTGGCTCAGTGGATAGAGCATCGGCCTGCAGACTGAAAGGTCCCAGGTTCGATTCCGGTCAAGGGCATGTACCTTGGTTGCGGGCATATCCCCAGTAGGAGATGTGCAGGAGGCAGCTGATCGATGTTTCTCTCTCATCGATGTTTCTAACTCTCTATCTCTCTCCCTTCCTCTCTGTAAAAAATCAATAAAATATATTTTTAAAAAAAAAGAATGCAAAATACTCAGCACCCAACAATGTAGACTTCACAGTGTCTGGCATCCAATAAAAAAATTACCAGCATGCAAAGACGCAGGAAAACATGGTTCATAATGAGGAGAAAACAGACCCGTGAAAGACATAGATAACAGGTAAGTACATGGGACTTTTTTAATGCAATGGATGTGTGTTTGAAACATAGGCAGAAGCATGTCGGTTGTAATTCCTCAACTGTGAACAGGAGTCACTCATCTGGCCACTCTTCCAACAGGATGTGCGACCCCATGCTAAGTTCTGACGAGTCGGAGGTACCAAGACGAAGTGCCAGCCCTCCTGTAGCTTAGCCTCTAATTAGGGAGATAGTCAAGCAACAAACAAGAGAATCTGCCCTAAGGAGTGGGGGTGGGATCGGATGGGCCTGGGCTCACTGTCACAGGTCGGGGTGTGAGAGCCAGGGCGGGTGAGGAAGGCCAAAGAGAAAGGCTTAGGAATAGGATAGAGGTTAGGGGTTCCGTGATGTTAGGAGGCTGGGGATGAGCGGTGGGAGAGGAACCCGGAGTGTGGCAAGGAGGGATCCGTGGGGACTGGAGTCATCTAAGGAGACAGGGAAGAGAGTACTTATTCTATGACGTGTTCCGGGGCCACCAGGGCTTTCAGACAGAGGAGGTGTGGGAAGACTGGCTGCGAATGTGGGAAGCGGACGATGTATGTGTAAAACGTGGGAGGGCGGGAATAGCTGTTTCCCGTGTGAAACGCAGCCTCTGGATGCGGCCCTGGGTGCTTCTCTCCCGGCAGGAGGGGAGGCAGCAACCCTCTGCAGGGCTAGCTCCTTTATTCGGGGTTTCTATGGCCAAGTGCCCGCCAGCAGGGCTGAGCCAACTTTATGCTCATTGAGAGGGAGCTCAGGGCCAAAAGCGGGCAGAAAGCTGGTCAGGTCCTCCACCCTCTCCGTTCACTGAACTCCTTGTCTCAGGAAGCAGCTCTGCCCCAGACCAGCTTCCTTCCCCTCTGGCCCCAGGTATGAGATACTATTACCGTCTTTTCTCTGAAATATCTTTTGGGTTTGCCTTTTCCAAAGCCAGGCAAGGGGGACCCTTTCCCCCTCCCCATGTGGGAGTCTGTGCTGTGAGAGTCTTCCCCCTCCCCACGTGGGAGTCTGTACTTGTTCTTCAATAAACCTCCACCTGTGCTATGCCATCTTCCGTCCGTGGATTCATTCTTCGACTCCGACGGACAAAGAATCCGGGGAACCATGCTGCCCAGGGGAACACCGCGTGTTCCAGTCCAAAGCCGTATCACAGCCAGGCAAGGAGGTCCCCTCCACCACGCCTCAGAGGGCCCCTCCCTCAGGCCAATGATGTCACCCATCAGGGCCACCCCTGCCCAGACCAGCCCCACGTGGGCCTCAGTTTTCTTTCCTCCCTTCAGGGTGCTCTTCAACTCAGGGGTGACCGGAGGCTCCAAGGTGCTCTGGGCCTCATGCCCTGGAGCTGCCCTGCTGGGGCAGAGATGGAGGTATCTCTGCTGAGCTCCTTAGTCCATCCAGGTTCCAGGAGGACAGCCCGGCCAGCCGGTCACTCCTGCTGACCAGTGCAGCTGTCCTTCGGCGGCATTGCTCGAGGCTGGGCCACCGGGGTGGCGCCGATGTGCTGCTCTGAGTGGCTCACAGACGTAGGACAGCATCTGCTCATGCATTGATTACCCGTGGTCGGCAAACCGCGGCTCGCGAGCCACATGCGGCTTTTTGGCCCCTTCAGTGTAGCTCTTCCCCAAAATACCAAGTGCAGGCGCGAAGGTAGACCTGGATTGAATCATCATGGCTCATGCGCAGAACTCGTTGCTTATATAAAATACCTCTACGCAGCAGCACACCACCCGTCTGGGAGCAGGCAAGGGCTGTTTTCTGATCCCGGTTCATCAGTGCATCCTCTCAGCCAAGAGACGTTCTGGTGGTACCCGAAGCAGGAAGAGGGCGGCCGGGGGGAAGTCCCGCTTCTGCTCCTCACTTCAAGCATCCCCGGACTATTGATGCTTTCGGTACAAATCT
>NW_005871593.1:355688-359247 GCF_000147115.1 Myotis lucifugus | reverse complement strand
TCTGACAAGCACTGGGGGGGCCTCGCGTGTCCTCGGGCCCCACTCCCATTCTTGGGGCTCACCAGATAAGGGGAGTCCCTGAACCCCTCCCCACCTTTCCTTGTCCCAGGTGTCTCCTCCCCACCTCACCCCACCCCCTGAGACGCCAAGCTTCCCACAGTCCTTGGGCTGGGCCCAGGAGGGTGAGGCTGGAGTCGGGAGACTCGGGAACCCTGGCCCTCACGGGAAAACAATTGGCAGCCGCACTCTGAGCGCCAGCAAGAGTGGGCTGCGTGGTCCCAAGGGCCCAAGGTGGGGTTCAATGTGTGATTTGGCCCCATGGGTCCCGGAAAACCGTGCATAATAAAGCGGAGGCAGACGCCCAGCAGGTGGCAGGAGAGGACAGCCTGTGGGGCAGGCGGGAGGGGTGGCTCCCACAGCTGAAAGTTCACAGGACGAGCAGTAGCTACTGGCACCACCACCACGCTGGGCTCAGGGGGCTCTGTGTACGCGCTCAGATCCCTGGACCTAAACTGGGGAGGAGGCCCTGCCCTCTCACTCCTTTGGAGACAGAACCCAGCCTGGAACACTGAAATGAGGTTTTACCAAGTAACAGTTCATCAGGCAGTCTACCTAGAGCCATGAGTGCCACCCACTTTATCTATTGATTTATTTCATATATATATATATGATTGATTTTTTACAGAGAGGAAGGGAGAGGGATAGAGAGTTAGAAACATCGATGAGAGAGAAACATCGATCAGCTGCCTCCTGCACACCCCCTACTGGGGATGTGCCCGCAACCAAGGTACGTGCCCTTGACTGGAATCGAACCTGGGACCCTTCAGTCCGCAGGCCGACGCTCTATCCACTGAGCCAAACCAGTCAGGGCTATCTATTGATTTTTTTTATTGATGAGAGAGAGAGAGAGAGAGAGAGAGAGAGGAGACATCAATCAGTTGACTCCTGCAGGTGCCACAACCTGGGCATGAGCCCTGACCGGAATCGAACCCTCCACCTTTCGGTGTGTGGGACAATGCTCCAATCAGCTGAGCAACACGGGCCAGGACATATCACCCATTTCACTAAGGAGGAAGCTGAGGCTCAGAGAGACCAAGCCACTTGCCTGAGATTACACAGCTAGCGAGATATCAATTCCGATCTCTTTAATTCCAAAGCTCAGACTCTTTCCAGACCACCTCACACAGCCCCTCTGGGCCTCGGTGCTCCTAAGGTGTTGCCCTCACAGAGCACAGTGACGATGGCACATGGACTTGTACGTCTCTGTCTTGTCGGCACCCCCGCCCCCCTTGGCCCTTAGATTTCTAAAAATGACAAGTGCTGCCCTGGGTGGTGTGCTCAGTGGTTAGAGCATCGACCCTCAGACCGAAGGGTCATGGGTTTGATCCCCGTTCAAGGGCACGAATCTGGATTGCAGATTCCATCCCCAGCCCTGGTCGAGGCTCGTGAGGGAGGGAACCAATCAGTGTGTCTCTCACATTGATGTATCGCTCTTTCTCTCCCCCTCCCTCCCTCCCTTCCACGCTTTCTAAAAATAAAAGGGGAAAAATAAAAAATAAAAATGGCAAGTGCTATCACATCACCTGCCCAGCTCCTCTGAAAACCTTTGCTTTTCCTCATAGTCTTAGACTGGAGGACAAAATCCACGACCAGGCCTGTGGGAGCCTCTCGGGGCCTGGCCCTGCCCTCCCCCTCTCCACACTGAGCCCTCTCCCTTCATGCTGCCCCTGGGCCTCCCTGAAACACGCCTCTGACACAGGCAGCAGCCTCAGCCCAGGGCAGTGTGACCTGAAGGCCCTGCAGCAGCGCCTCCCCCCCTACCCCCCAAGGCTCAGAGGATGGAACGGGTTTGTCCCCAGCGATAGTCCTAAACCCAGAAGGCTGGTGCTCTGAGAGCCCAGTGCAAGGGGAGGGCAGAAAAGTGGGAAGAGGACCCCAACTAGGGTGTCCTGTGGGAGGAGCTAACAGGGAAAGCCTATGTGGGGTTGAGGGGAACCCCTGAGGAAGTTCTGCGACCCCTGAGGCGGGTGGGGAGGAGGGGCAGCCCCCTCTGGACTTGGGCGCCCTGAAAATGGAAGACAAGGCCTCACCCCCATCGAGGGAGGGGCAGTGGCATCCGCATAGCGGTCTCTACAGGGGTGAGGAGGGCTGGGATCTCTGCTCCCGTGAGCCACCCTGTGGGGAGTGCCGGGCAGGGGTGTGGGCACAGACCTCCCGGAGCCCCTGCCGCCCTGACTTACAGGGGCAGCGGGCAGAGCCGTCCCTTCACCACCTCTCCTGAGATTTGCTACTGTAGCCATTTCAGTGCCTGTGGCCAGTGACTACGCTGAGCCCTTGACTGCCCGCCTGCAAGGGGAAACTGAGGCTGAGATGGGAAAGACCTTGATTAAGGTCATAGAGCAGGCAAGCCTAAGGCAGGTCTAGGGTAGACGCCCAAGGAGGGCTCCTCACATGCCTGTGTTCCAGAATCTTCCACAGCTGAGAAGGAACAAACCCCACTCTCCCTTTCCCGTGCCTCGCAGCCTTCCCTATCCTCCAGGGACAAGGTCAATCCCCTGCCCTGGGTGGGAAAGCTGAGGCCCACCGCCTGGACTGTGGGTGCCCGTGGTCCCTGCATCAGCAGCCACGGGGGCGCTGTCCCAGCTGCTCCTCTTAAGGCTGTGGTGGGCTGGGTCCCCAGGTCCCAGCTGCCTGCTCCTCTCTGGACCCGTAGCCCCCACAATTGCATTTGCAACTCAGTTGAGCGCCTTGCCAGCTGCCAGGTGTCCTGCCACTTATGATTTCAGCTATAAAAAAAAAATGAAATAAACTGGAGAGGAACACCTCCTCCCCTGCGTTGCCAGGAGCAAGCTGAGCTGGCGGGTGCAGGGCACGGAGCTGGCGCACCGCTGATCTCATTTGGGACCGCCGGCGGAATCATGGCCCCGTAACCCAATCAGCCTAATCCAATCCCGGCTCCGGCCAGGCAGCGAGCTGGTTCCCGGGCTGCGGGCTCTTCCCCGGGGCCTAGGCCAGGGGCCTGGCTGTGAGGGGACAGGACGGAGAGGTTGTCTTGGGCCAACAGGACAGGAGGGGGTGGTCAGAGGGCGGTGCGGGAGCTAAGACAGAGAAGATGTCACGGAAGTAGGAGGACAGAGCATCTTTTGAATGATCCCAGTCTATTGAGGGAGGCAAGGCGGACCCCAGGAAACAGACAGCGGGAAGAACTGAGTTACAGAGCAAGACTTACCTAAGCCTCACAGCAACCCCCACGTACCCCCTCCCTCAGCTGTTACCTATCCAGCCCTGTCTGTGTTGGGGACCCCAGTGTGGGGACCCAGTGGTGAGTGAACCCATCACCCAACAACAGGGAACAATGCACCACCCTGTTCCAGGCACCATTCTGAGCATTTAGATGCATGAACCCATGTGGTAGTCACAACGGTCTGAGAAGGTGGGCACCCTCATTGCCTCCATTTTATAGATGAGGACGCTGAGGCCCAGAGGTGATGAGTAACATCCCCGACAAAACCACAGGCAAATGAGAGGTCTTAGCAGAGGGGCCCAGTCTAGTCTTTGG
>NW_005871593.1:351930-355340 GCF_000147115.1 Myotis lucifugus | reverse complement strand
CAGTAAGTGCAAAGGTCCTGGGGCAGGAAAAATGATAGATGAAGACTTGGGAAGAAGACCAGAGTGACTGGAGCACAATTCTCAAAGGGGAGAAGTGTGCAAATCGAGGCTGGAGAAGTAAATAGTGGCCTTGAGATAACAGGACTTCATCCGAAAGCCCAGGGGGAGAAGTTATTTTCCCCATGTCCCAGGTGAGGGACAGTCAGACAGATGAAGGTCACACAGCCAGGAAGAACGGAGGCAGGAAACAAACTCCAGCGGTTCCATCTGTTCTTCCTAAAGGCCCTGGCAAACTGCCTCCCTGCAGGTATGAGAAAGCCACACAGAGACACGCGAACGGCAGATCAGGCCTCGGGATCTCTTGGAGGGCTTTGTGAAAACGCAGATGCGGGGCCCACCCCAGACGTTCCCGGTTCAGTCGGTCTGGAGTGGGGCCCGATCATTTGCATTCCTCACAGGCTCTCAGGTGGTGCTGATGCTGCTCTGAGAACCGCTGGAATAGAGCACAGAGTGCCTTAGACAAAGAGGAACTGTCGTTTTCAAACCCCTGGTGCCAATCCAGGGGGGCTTCCTGGATGCTCTCAGAGGTGACCGCCAGGCCAGCGGTCTCGGACCAGTCTGGACTTCCCATATTGTGCTCGTCCGTGTCAAGCCATGTCTGCCCATTTCTGTGTGGGGAACTTGGCCCTGACTTTCCCAGGACTCCAGCCTCCGACCTTGCCTCTCCCCTAGGGATGGACCCCTCCCGGCAGTACCCGCTGTGGTACAAGAACACAGTGTCCCTGTGGATCCTCTTCGGGATGGCGTGGCTGGCCCTGATCATCAAACTGATCCTCTCCCTGATGGAGACCCGGGGGAGATCATATTCCTGCTACCACCACAGCTCCAAGGGCGACTTCAAGCCCCGAAGCTGGAGGCAGGGCCCAGAGGGAGAGGCAGAGCGCCACTCCCCACGGCCAGGCTGCTACCCGGAGGGGCCTGGGGGAGCCAGGCAGCCTTGGGAACCCTCGACTCAGGTCTCACGCTGTGGAAAGGAGAGCTAGTTACACTCCAGGGATTGTCCCACCTTCTTTCCCAGTAGCAAGACCCCTATTTTAATCTTGGTGCAGGGCCACCCAGACGAAAGACGACATTTTTTATGTCTTCTTTTGAGACTAGGTGCAGTGTTGTGAACAAATTCTGCCCAATAGGGTCCATAAAGAAGTATCCTGTGTGGCTTCAGTGCTGGGGCAGGGGGGGGGGGGGAACGGGGAAGGGGATGGACAATGTGTATTCTTCTTCCCCAATTTCTTTTTTTAAAAATTCTTTATTGTTTAAAGTGTTATATGTGTCTCCTTTTTCCCCTATTGATCTCTCTCCAGCTGTTCCCACCCCCCAGCACATGCCATCACACCCCTACTGTCTGTGTCCATGGGCCATGCCCATATGCATGCATACAAGTCCTTTGGTTGATCTCTTCCCCACCCCCTGCCCCCTGCCCCCCCGCCCCTGCCTTCCCTCTAAGGTTTGGTGGTCTGTTCGATACTTCTCAGTTTCTGGATCTATTTTTGTTCATCAGTTTATGTTGTTCATTATATTCCACAAATGAGTGAGATCATGTGATATTTATCTTTCTCTGACTGGCTTATTTCACTTAGCATAATGCTCTCCAGGTCCATCCATGCTGTTGCAAATGGTAAGAGTTCTTTCTTTTTTACAGCAGCGTAGTATTCCATTGTGTAAATGTACCACAGTTTTTTTAATCCACTCATCTGCTGATGGGCACTTAGGTTGTTTCCAGATCTTAGCTATTGTAAATTGTGCTGCTATGAACATAGGGGTGTGTATATCCTTTTTGATTGGTGTTTCTGATTTCTTGGGATATATTCCTAGAAGTGGGGTTGCTGGGTAATGGGAGTTCCATTTTTAATTTTTTGAGGAAACTCCATACTGTCTTCCACAGTGGCTGCACCAGTCTGCATTCCCACCAGAAGTGCATGAGGGATCCTTTTTCTCCACATCCTCGCCAGCACTTGTTGTTTGATTTGTTGATAATAGTCATTCTGACAGGTGTGAGATGGTACCTCATTGTCATTTTGATTTACATCTCTCGGATGATTCATGACTTGAGCATGTTTTCATATGCCTTTTTTTTTTTAATCTTCACCTAAGGATACGTTTTTATTGATTTTAGAGAGAGAGAAAGAGAGAAGCATTGATTGGTTGCCTCCTGCACGTCCCCTGACCAGGGATTGAATCCAAAACCTAGGTATGTGCTCTGACAAGGAATCAAACGCATCATCTTTTTGGTGTATGGACGATGCTCCAACCAACTGAGCCACCTAGCCAGGGCCCCACTTTGTGTGTTTTTTGTTTGTTTGTTAATCCTCACCCAAGGATATTTTTCCAATGATTGTTTAGAGAGAGTGGAAGTGAAGGGGTGAGAGAAACAAGGATTGGTTGCCTCCCAATTGAGCCTGCAATGTGCCCTTGACCAGAATCGAACCCGAGACCTTTCAGTCCAAGGGCCAGCACTCTTTCCACTGAGCCAAACCAGCCAGGGCCTCACTTCATTTTTTTAGCTGGCTGCAATGCTGGTATCATGGCTGCAGCTTTGGCAGCCTGCTGCACCATGAGCTAGAGGCCATGTTTGATATGAGTGGCCCAGTAAAATAGGAAGAGCCTGGATTCCTGATGGTTACAGAGACATCATAACAAACCCGGACTAAATACCACCAGACATCACCCATGTGATAGAGAAATAAATGCTATCTTATTTGAAACACTATTATTCGGGGTTTCTCTGACACAGACAAAACTAATTCTAATAGTCACACACATACCCAGGGATAAAGGCAGCATCGGAGACGGGAGCATGCTCAGGAAACCACCTCCTCCCAGTGAGTGCCCTGGGCTGGTGGAGGGAGTGGACTGAGGGCTGGAGTGTGGCCCTCCCCCTCCAGAGACTGTCCAGGTCAGTGGTCGGCAAACTCATTAGTCAACAGAGCCAAATATCAAGAGTACAACGATTGAAATTTCTTTTGAGAGCCAAATTTTTTAAACTTAAACTATATAGGTAGGTACATTATTATTAACTTAACTAGAGGCCCAGTGCATGAAAATTCATGCACTCGGGATGAGGGGGTGTCCCGCAGCCTGGCCTGTGCCCTCTTGCAGTCCAGGACCCCTCAGGGGATGTCCACCTGCTGGTTTAGGCCCACTCCCCGGGGGATGGGGCCTAAGCTGGCAGTCAGACATCCCTCTGGCAGCCCAGGAGCCCCAGAGGGAGCAGGCCTAAAGTCTCAGTTAGACATCCCTAGTGCTGCTGGAGGAGGTGGAAGAGGCTCCTTTCCACCGCTGCTGCTGAGCTTGCAGCCATCACCCTAACTTTGTGGCTTGATCAGAGCTCTACCTGTGGGAGCGCACTGGAC
>NW_005871593.1:348738-351537 GCF_000147115.1 Myotis lucifugus | reverse complement strand
GGTCCTCCTGCCTCCCCCGCCCGGCCCACTGCTGGAAGCTCCGACACAGATTGCAAAGCCTGGTAGGGTTTGCGGAGGTCACTTCTGTTTGCAGAGCATCTTACTTGAGCATGTCCATCTCTCACCCAGGATTGCTACCAATCAGAACATAATGGTGTGTTCCGCACCACACCCGGGTCCCCAAACCCAGCCAGCACCTGAGGGTTACCTGGGCAGCTGGATTCCTGGTCTCTGCTCCCGTCCACCATCCTACAGATAGCGTCACAGGGGTCAGGGGCTCCTGTGGGCAAACCCGTTAGCATCAGGGCCCTCCTGAACTGGGCCAGGGGCAGCCTTTTGGCTGCGGACAAAGCTTGTGCCATCTGGCCTGGGCCTAAGTGGGACTAAGGCCAGGACCAGGGACAAACACCAGTGAGTAACAAGGCCCATGCCCACTGCCTAAGGCCCACAGGCTGCGCAGAGGTAACCGGAGGTGAGGAAGAGATCGCTGAAGGTATGGGAGTGGCATCCTTTGTATGTAACACACTCCAGAAAGAGGACCTCGTCATTCAAGGCTGGGGGAGAGAGAGGCCGTGTGCTGGGTTGGCCTCTGTCCCAGCTCAGCTTGAGCACATTCTCCTCGTGCCTGGCCTCTCTAGACAGGGTCCCTGCTCCCCATCAAACCCTTCGCCCTATGCACCCCCCTACTCTGTTCAGCATGCCTGCCCCAGAGGGAACCAACCTGCGGTGTTGCGGGTGGGGCAGAGGAAGGCTTCTGATTGGCCAGTTCCTTGCAGATGTCTGCTCCACAGCCAATGAGAAGAGTCGCTGCAACTCTCTTAAAACCCCACAAAGTGGGGAGGGATAGGTGAATAGTGAGGGGTGTGGAGTGGGGGAGATCATAAGAAGCGTGTTTGGAGCTACCTGGAGAGGCCTGAGTCTGGGAAGGGCACAAGAACAGAGACTCCGACCTCTGGACGGAAACCACAGAACCAAGTGGGCAGGGAGCGCTTTCCCCCACCAGCCAGAGGGAGGGGTGGGATGGTGATGGCATGACAAGGGCAGCCTGGGAAAGCTGTCCTATGGGTGCCGGCCAGGAACCAAGGCGTTCATTCCATTCGTTCACACAGCCTCGGCCAGCCCCCGCACCCCCCCCCCGGGCCTAAGGGGGAAGGAAAGGGGTCCCCTCAGGACAGTCGGGTGTGGCTGTTAGGGGTGCGGAGTCTGGAGCCAGCCTGCCTGGCTCCCCATCTCTGTGACCCTGGGCAAATCACTTAAGTTTTCTCCTCTTCAAATGGAGCTAAGAGCAGGCTGGTCTCCCAGGCTTAAGTGAGCGAGTGTGTGAAGTGAGTGTGTGAGGTGCGGGAGGAGTGTGCCCCAGCCCAGAGGAGGCAGTGTGCATGTCAGCTGCTGGAGACTCACACCCACCCCAGGCGAGGCAGGAGCGGGCAGGGCAGGCGGCTCTGTGACAGGCGGTATCTCTGTGCTGGCCCCTCTGGGGGCCTGAGACGGCCAGGCAGGCGGGGCTGAGCCAGCGGTGATGCAGGACTGGGTGAGGGTCCGGACATGAGTCACAGGGAGCCCTCCTGGCACAGACCGGGAACTGTGTGTGTGGAGTTGGCAAACCAGGGCCACTGCTGCTCCCATGGCACCGGCACCCAGGGGCAGGCAGCCCCTCAACCAGAGCCGCCTCCCAACGGGCTGCCCAGCTCGGTGGCTTCAGAGCAGCCAGGGCAAACTCAGACCCCGTGTCCCCTGAGGGTGTCCTTTCAAGCAGTGGCATCTTTTATCATCATCACCACAGCACCATCCCTTCCTCCCATTTATTGGGAGCTTGTTATGCATCCGGCACTGTTCTGAGCTCTTTACCTTCACTAAGTAATTTACTTCTCCCCTCAGCGCTGTAAGAGAGCAGCCATTGTTTTCAATGCTGTTTGAAGATGAGGAAAGGTTTTTGGTGGACGTTCGGACCGAAGGTCACCTGTCCCTGCGGGTCATCAGGAGGCTGCGGCCAGGCCTCTGGAGGAAGACCAGTGCCCTGTGGGGGCAGGAGACACCGCTAAGCCCCGTGTGACCTGGACCAGCCTCCCCGGCCCTGTGCCTCCTCGACTGCAGAGGAGGAGGCTAGATTCAGGGAGTCTGAGCTTGACGGCTTCTTCTCGCTGACCACATCTCAGGGAGGGCGGTTCCCGGCCCCACCCCTCTCCTGGGGGCTGCCTTAAGCACTTGGATCCAAGGATGCCTGCTCTTGTACACATACACACACACACACACACACACACAGTTCCCCAGGGCCCCTCCAATCCTGAAGGCCTAGTGGGGGGAGGGGTGACCATTTATTTCAGGCGCCAGACCAGAGAAGGACTGAACTCTGGGAGCCAGAGGGCTCCTCAGTCTGGGGCAACAGCAATGCTGAGACACCCGAATCTCCAATTCCCTTGGATCCTTACCTCACCGTGTCCCCACCCCTGGGCCCTGGGCCCAGAGAGCACTGCCCTGAAGTCACCCCCTCCGCCCTCCCTAAATCACCCTCTCTGCTCCCACCAGCCCCCCCCCCGAAGCAGTGAATTTACACCCACCAGGGGACAGCACCCGAAACTGAACAAAGCCAAACACGGAAAAAGAAAACTGAGAAACGGGGGGAGGACGAGGGTACCGACCGAACCCACATAAGATACAGTTGGGCCCAGCACGGAGAGAGGCACGGGGCGAAGTCGGGTAGAGGAAGACGAGAGGGGTGGGACGCTAGACACCGCACCTCTATTACTCATGTAAACAGTAGAAGATATAAGTGAACAATATAGATTTAGGAAGAGAGAT
>NW_005871593.1:331615-348638 GCF_000147115.1 Myotis lucifugus | reverse complement strand
ACACACACACACACACACACACACACACACACACACACAGTGCTGGGCTGGCCCTGACCCACTGACCTCTCCCCTCCCCCATACACAGCTTTGGAGCCTCTATCTCAGTGGTTCTCAACCTTCCTCATGCCGAGACCCTTTAATACAGTCCCTCATGTTGTGGTGACCCCCAATTTCATTGTTACAAATTGAACATAATTAAAGCATAGTGATTAATCACAAAAACAATATGTAATTATAAATGTGTTTTCCGATGGTCTTAGGCGACCCCTGTGAGAGGGTCGTTTGACCCCAAAGGGGTCGCGACCCACAGGTTGAGAACCGCTGCTCTATCTCCGACCTGCCTTTCCCACTGCAACTCATCTCCAGTTAGAATTGTCTCCCTCCTCTGAGGCCTTTGCTCAAGACTCACAGCGTCTCCTCTCCAATCACAAATCTCTCCAATCCCTCCTGGACCCAAGGTAGACCAAGGCCTGGAGGCAGGAAGGACAACTGAAGCTGGGTGTCCCCACCCCACCACCCCAGTCATGGCCCTGCGGGGAGCCAAGGATGCTCCCCACCCCACTGCACAGTCTTCGGAAACGGGAAAATGAAACCGCGCACACTGGCTCCCACCAGCCACTGACCACGCCCCCGCCCCCCACCCCCACCCCTGCCTGGCCCTGGGGTTAGGATCCTGTTCAGCCTCTGCCCACATTCCAGCTTTTCCACATCTCAGACCAACTTTTACTCATTTATTCTTCCCTGGACTCAGGCAGACATGCATCTGTATCCTGACTCTCCCACTTGCTTGCTGTGCAACCTTTGAGAAGCCACAAAACCACCCTGAGCCTGTCTCCTCGTCCCTAAATTGGAAACCCTGATGTCACCCTCAGGAATGTTGGATGGACATGGGGGCGTGAGTAATGGATGAGAAAGCGCCCGTGTTGTATCCGGGACAAAATCGGGCTCAGAAAGGTTTGTTCCCCTCCCTTCCTCTGGGACTGAGCTCTCCCCCACCCCCACCTTTTTGTACCTCTTCCTCTGAGGAGACCTCCTGGACCTGCCTGCTCTTTGGCCTCCAGTGGACTTGGGGGACAGGGGGGGGGGCGGGGACAGGAAGTGAGGTGGGGATGGGAGGAATGAATGTGCCAGAGCTCCGGAGGGAGGCCCACCAGGCAGCCTGGGAAGTGAGAGGGTCAGGGCGTGTGTTGGAGGGGCCTCTCTCCCGCTCACTGGCCAGGCCTCTGGGGTCAGGTCGTGCCCTGGGGGGAGGCGCCAGAGGAGTGGGTGTGAGCCTTCCCCTCACAGTGATATTCATCTCTGCTCCCTCCACTTTCAGACTCACTCCGAACCCTCGGGAGGGGGACAGGGACTGAGTCACCCAGGCTCCTTTCACTTCTGACTTGATTAGGGCCCAAGAGGGAGAGGGATGGGACAGAGCCTGGGAGAGAGCCCGGGCACTCGCCCCCTTGCCCTGCAGCCCCAGCTTCGGCAGTGGCCTCGTCCCTTGCCTAAGCGCACAGTGCCTGTCCCGGCGCCCCTTTCCCAGGGAGCAGTATGGGCTGTGTTCTAGTGAGAGCCCCCCCCCCCCGGCTTGCCCAGAGCCTCGGGGTGGTACTCCCCACTGTGGCTGCTCCCTGGGAGTCACCCTGGCATAGACCTGCCCACACTCTGCAATGAAGCCCTGGAAGGTACCATCTGCTCCCTGCAAGGACCCGACTGATCCAAGCACCCAGCCCATCGGTCTCCTGCCTCCCCCTGCCGGGCCCCGGATCCAATGCAGCCCAGCGTGGAGGGGCCAGCCCACCGCCTGGTCCAGGAGGGGCCGGTCTAGCCCTGAGAACACTGAGACCCAGACCCGTCGCTCTTGTCTGGCTGGGGCAGCAGCTTGAGGGCAGGAAAAGGCTCCCCTAAACCTTGTTCTGGGCCCTGCGGAGAAGTCTGGAGGAAGCCCCTCCCGCAGCTCTGTGCCGTCGGAACCCACGTCTCCCCCATCTGACTAGGTGCTCCCGGTGCAGGGCTGCGTCTCCCTCGCTCATTTCCTTATCGTCCCCCACGTCCAGCTCAGTCAGCAGCAAGCATCTCCTCAAACCCTGTGAAACGTGCCCCGGAGCCGTGCCCTCTCCCCCCCACTCACTCCTGGTGACCAGAGGCAGGCCCTTCCCCTCTGGGTGACCAGCTGGGCCCAGTGCTCCCCAGACTGTCCTGGGCAAGTCCCACGTCGAGGAAACTCCTCGGTCCCAGGAAGGTGGGACAGCTGTCCACGCTGCTAACCGCCGGGGCCTCCGCTTCCTCAGAGGAGAAATGGAAATGACACTGGCAATCTCCGCCCCATGAGGGAGGCTGCTGTGCAGTGGAAACGGACTCCTGCAAATTCAGATCTGAGCCCGGCCGGTGTGGCTCGGGTGTTGAGCGCTGACCTAGGAACCAGGAGGTCACGGTTCGATTCCCAGTCAGGGCACAGGCCCGGGTTGTGGGCTCGATCCCCAGTGGAGGATGTGTGGGAAGCAACTGATCCATTAATGATTCGCTTTCATCATTGATGTTTCTAGCTCTCTTTCCCTCTCCCTTCCTCTCTGAAATCCATAAAAAAAAATTTTTTTTTAAAATTCAGAACTGAGAAAGCACCTGAGACTGATTAAGTCCTACACGATTCACCTCCGTTTGAGTTCCCAGAAGCAGGTCATGGACGGGACTTGCCTATACGCCGTTTACTTAGAAAGTGGCCCCAAGAAGCACCAAATAGGAAGAAAAGCAGCAAAGGGAAGACAAGGACTGTGGAGAGGGGTGAGGAGCAGTGACTGCTGTGGGGAATCGGGCCCCATCTCACCACAGAACTCTGGAAGCCTGGGGTGGGGCCATGCCTCCCAGTTACCCTCAGAGGGGCGAGGAGCTGGGGAATACGATCCCCAAATCCCATTCCTCACTGCCCGGGGCCTGCTCGCTGAGTCGGGAGGCGCTAACCCCAGCGCATGGGGCACGGGAAGGTAATGTCTGGGTGAGCTTTGAAGCAGGAGTGAGAGCTTCCAGGCAATGGAGAAGGCAGGCCTTGCACCTGGGGGTGCACAGTACATGTTTAAATGCGTGACAGGTAAATGGAGAGGGACACAAACGCTTGAGCTCGTGGGGCTGGCTAGATGGTGGAGAGCTGTGGACAGACAGAGGAGGGGTCTGCAGTCAGACCTGTGGGCATCAGGAAAGGCTGGATCAAGGCCCGAGGACCTGAGCTGGTCTCTGGTGGACGGGTGAGGAGGAGGGAGGGCAGACCAGGTGGAAGAACCTCAGAGCTAAGGCAGAGAGGCAGGAATGGGTGGGGTAGAAAGGAGTGTGAAGAAGAGAGAAGGGAGGTGCCCGGCCAGCGTGGCTCTGTGGTTGAGCGTCGACCTGTGAGCCAGGAGGTCACAATTCGATTCCTGGTCAGGACATATGCCTGGGTTGTGGGCTCGATCCCCAATGTGGGACATGCAGGAGGCAGCCCATAAATGATTCTCTCTTATCATTGATGTTTCTCTCTCTCTCTCTCTCTCTCCCTCTCCCTTCCTCTCTGAAATCCATAAAAATATTTTTTAAAAAAGATAGAAGGAAGGAGAAGGAAAGGGAAGGGAAAGAAAGGACAAGGAATGAGAAATAAGGGAAAGAAAAGAAGAAGAGAAGGGGAAAAATTGAACTCAGAAGAGGAGGACAAGAAACAGGAAGCTCAGTCACAGGAATAGAGGGAGAACTATGGCGCCCTGCGTCACTGAGCTCAAAGGAAGAGAGAGACAATGAGGTCGCACGGAGGGCTCAAGTGCTGAGTCCTGCCCCGAGTGGAGGCACGAGCCATCTGGGAAGGCTTCCCAGAGGAGGTGAGCCCTGAGCCAGCCAGGAACTGCTGTGAGCCCAGGAACATGAGCTTCATGCACGGAAGGCGGCGGGGGCTCTGGGAGTGAGAGTGAGCCGAGGGCAAGGTGCTGCCAGCAAGCCAGAGAAAGGGCGGGTCCCAGCGATTATTACCGGAACTGCGCAAATATTGTTGTTTTGACTGGTAGGGGATTGGTTTATTTTCCTCCAGCAACCACAAGTGCAATGTGCAGGTTCATTTTAGAACATGGGAAGAGCAACAGTCTCTGGCCTGGCCTTTCCTACTTCTCCTGGTGAGACGCACGCATTCACACACGCACGCACGCAAGCTCAGCCATAAAAAATAACCCAAACCACAACTGTTTAACCCACCAAGGCCACGGGTCAGCTGGAAATAGCTCACTGGTCGCAATGGTAAGAACATCCCACGTTTTTCTACGTGGAGCGCTGTCGACAGGGCCTGGCGTAGACAAAGCCCCACTGCCAACTTCATTATTACATGGAGGCTGACGTAGCTCAGCAGCCAGGAGCATGGACACCTGGTCTGGGGTCAGAGCTCAGCTCTCCTGCTTACTGGCTGTGTGACCGTGGGCACGTTGCTTACCCTCTCTGTGCCTCAGGTTCTCCATTTAACATGGGATAATGACAGTACCTCCCTCGCAAGGTTGTGAGGCTTGAATGGTTAATGCATGTAAAGAGCTTAGTAGATGGACTGGCTCCGAGTGACGGTAGTTATTGTCATTATCATCGTCACGCCCTGCCCATGGGGGGAAGCAGAAATGACTAAACTCCCCAAAGCCTGTGCCGTAGACTCCCAGCCCCAGCTCCCTCTTAAAAGCAAGCGTGCATTGGACAGTGGGAGAGAGAGGGGGAGAGAGAGAGAGAGATCTCACGCATCCAACACAAAATGTCAGGAGACCGAAAGACTTGATTCCAAGATGGTGTGAACTTCCCCCCCTTCTCACCCCAAACTACGTCCAGGGGCTGAGGCCACAGCTACACCCTCTCTGCCACCCCTTTGAGGAGTCTCCTGGGGAAAAGGCAGGGCCATCCTCCACCCGAAGGAGAGCCCATCTGTACCAATGAAGCTAAGTTCGGGGGGGGGCGGGGGGGTAGTGGGGGGAGAGACTGAAGCTTGAGTCTGGTCAGGGTCCAATCTCAGGTTTGGCTTGGAGAGTTTGGATGGTGTACTTAGTATTCCCTAGAGCGCTTGTCCAAACACAGGGTGCTGCCCCTGCCCCCCAGTGTGTGAATTTTAGGACAATTACTTTTATATATATTTCAGAAAAGAAGGGCGAGGGAGAGAGAGATAGAAACATCAATGATGAGACTCACCGATCAGCTGCCTCTTGCACGCTGCCCCCCACCCCCACTGGGGATCAAGCCCGCAACCTGGTCATGTGCCCTGACCAGGAATCAAACCGTGACCTCCCCCCAGTTCATAGGTTGACGCTTAACCACTGGAGCCACACCGGCCGGGCAGGACAATTACTTTTCTAATAAGTGCTTATGCGGAAGCTGCCGGTCCAGGAAGCGCCCTCTGAGAACCACTGGTTTCAGAACATGAGCCTGGCCCTAACCGGTTTGGCTCAGAGGAGAGAGCATCGGCCTGCAGACTGAAAGGTTGAAAGGTCCCAGGTTCGATTCCGGTCAAGGGCATGTACCTTGGTTGCGGGCACATCCCCAGTAGGAGGTGTGCAGGAGGCAGCTGATCGATGTGTCTCTCTCATCGATGTTTCTAACTCTCTATTCCTCTCCCTTTCTCTCTGTAAAAAATCAATTTACAAAAAAAAAAAAAAAGAACATGAGCCTGGACAGACCTTGTCTGGATCCCAGTTGTACTCCTAGGATCTCTGGGACCCTGGCCAGGTCACTTAACCTCTGGGACCTCCTACTTCTAAGCTCTTGTCCTCAGGCGCCAGGACCCTGACACCTGTCCTCGGGGTGCTGTGCTCCATGAAGACTGGGAGGAAGAGTGGGCCGCACAGAGGCTGCCCTGTCCCCTGGGCACGCCCCCACGCACTCCAGTGTGCAATCTGACCCCAACGTGCCCCTTAGTGAGGACAGACCTGCGTGTTGCTAAGTCCACGTATCCTAGCTCGGGCTGCGGTAACAAAGCACCATCCACTGGGCGACTTGTACTCGACAGGCCTCATTCCTCAGTTCTGGAGGCTGGGAGGCTGGCACCAAGCTGCTGCTGTCTGGTGAGGCCGGCTTCCTGGGCCACAGAGGGCCACCGTCTCCCTGTGTCCTCGTGGGGAGGGGAGGGAGGTTGCCGGGCCTCTTTTCTAAGGGAGCAGTCCCCGCTCACACAGGCTCTCCCCTCGTGGCCCAGCCAACACCCAAGCCCTCGCTTCTTCCTGCCATCACTGTGGGTGGGACATGGCTTTGGAGGGGACACAGATGGTCTGGTCAGAGCACCAGCTACATGCCCAGCCTCACCTTGTGCCCCTCTCGGGAGCGTGGCATCGCTGGGGCTGCGCTCTCCTGGACTTCTTCCTGCCCACCTTGCCAGCCCTCTGAGGGGTACCAGGACAATCTGTCTGTCTTTAATTTTTTCCTTCTTTCTTTCCTTCCTCTTTCTTTATTTCTTTTTTTATTGATTTTTTAGAGAGGGAGGAAGAGAGAGAGACAGCAACGGGATGAGAGGAAGAGAGAGAGAGAGAGAGAGAGAGAGAGATCGGTTGCCTCCTGTATGTGCCCTGTCCAGAATCCAGCCCGCCACCTTCCAGTGCGGGACAGTGCTGGGATAACCAATTGAGCCACACCAGCCAGGGCCTTCTCCTTCCTTCTTTCTTCCCCTTCTTTTCTTCCTCCTTCCCCTCTTTCTTCTTTCTTTTCTTCCTTCCTCTCTGAAACGGAGGAGGACAATTGATCCTCTTTGTCAGGCAAAGGGTCACTTCTGAGGAACAGTTACTCAAATGCTGGGGAGGGGGTGGATCGATTTGCACAAATCCTTAGAAATATTCGGGCAGAGGAATGTGCTGCACCGTCTACAGTGGTGACGTGTGGCCGTGAGGTTTGTGGGGCTAAAGGCTCCAATTCGCTCAGCCCGAGTTTAGCCTCAGCAGTCAGCCCTTGGGAGCATTCCATCCCCGAGGAGTCCTGTCGTTGCAGATAAGGGAGTTCCAGGGGAAGATACTGGAGCTCCTCTAACTGGGCTGGTGGAGACTGGAGCCCTTGACTGGACTCAAATCCTAGACGCCCGGCCAGCTCAATTTCTATAAATGCTGGTTTTCCCCAAGCTCCCCCCTAGGCCATCTTCTTTCTCATTCCACATATCCCCCTGGGCTATCAAGTGCCTGCCAAGATTTCAACAGCCAACGACAGCTTGACCTATCTCCAATGTTTATCCCCAAACCATATTTCTCTTTGAGCTCCTGAAGCTAAGCAGTCATGATCATCATGTTCGCATCATCTCATGGTTCCAGCTGGCCCCGCTAACTCCAGCCACGTGGTCTACATTCCACTGGAGGGACTAGGGGAGAAGAGAAGCTCCACACTCCTCAGCCCTTGCAAAGAGATTATTTTGAAGAGCAGGCAACACATGTGCTTACATTTCACTGGCTAGAAGTTAGTCACATGACCGCATCTCACTTCAAGGGGAGCTGGGAAATGTAGTCTTTTAGCTAGATGGCAAAGTGCCCAGGTCCCCTGGTCTGGCCTCTGCTGACCTCATTAGTCTTGTCATCTCTGTCATTGTCATAAGCTGTCTTCCCCTGTCACAATAGCCACATTGACCTTGTCTTGCTTCCTCAGTCGAGCCTGGTTCTCTGCCACCATTTCCTCTGCCTAGAATACCATGCAGGCTTTGTCTCACTCCACCCTCACCTCAACTCCTCCCACCTGGCAGTGCTCAGCTCAGATGCCATCTCCTCAGAGGCCTCACAGAAGGAAGGCATGACCCTTTCCAATGCCCTCCCATCTCCCCGAAACCTTTTATCGGCACTCACCATACAAGTTTGTAATTACTGTAGATATAAGAACATCCAAACCTGTAGAGAACTTTTAAAAGAGTTTATTGGAGCCAGCCCAGCCAGTGTGGCTCAGTGGTTGAGCATTTACCTCTGAACCAGGAGGTCATGGTTTGATTTCGGTCAAGGCCTGGGTTACGGGGCTCAATCCCCAGTGTGGGGCTTGCAGGAGGCAGCTGATCAATGAATCTCCCTCATCATTGATGTTTCTATCTCTCTCTCCCTCTCCCTTCCTCTCTGAAATCAATGAAAATAAATTTAATTTCCAAAAAAAAAGTTTATTGGAGCCAAACTGACGACATGCCAGGAAGCAAGATCTCAGCTGCTCTGGGGAACGATGATTTCGAAGTTCTTTCCCAACGTTTGGACAAGACCATGTGCTCCTGGGGTGGTCATGCCTCTGGGGATCTGGAACGAGGATTACCCTGGCTCTTCAAAGGTGTGCTAACCTACATGCACAAGAACACGGACAGCACTTGCTTAAGGCAAAGATCATCTTTTTATAGGCCTGGGGTGTGACCACCCACCATTCTATGACCTCCTCGGTTAGGAATTTATGATCGGGTCACCCTGACTTCCAGTCACTGAACTTGTGAGATTTATTACCTGGCCTCTTCTTTGTCGACATCATGTATTTATTTGGATGTTTATTTCAATTCAATTCAACTCAACAGATGTTGATGGAGCACCTACTATGTGTCAGCTACTCCTCCACAGCACCTCCTCCCGGTCCCCGTCACCAGCCCACAAGGGCTCCCTTTCTGGTGGTCTCTCTGCATCTGCCATTTGCCCTTGAGGGGCCAGGACCAACCCGGCCAGTAAACTCAGGGGCGGGTCATAACTGGGAGGGTGAAACCACCCAAGCCCATCCTTTCCAGGGTCCAACTGGCCTGGCGGTGGTCAGGGCCAGTGAGTGGGTGGGCAGAGCATAGGCTGGCCACCGAGGGACGGAGTGCTGGGTCATCTCTGCCACCCGCCGGACACCAGGCCTCGGGACAGTCACTGCCCCGCTCTGGACTTCAGCGCCCTCATTTATAAACAGAATCCGTCTCTCAGCCTGCCTTGACATGAATATTCTCTGAATAAATGACCAAGACCTCTATGAAAACCCGACAATGGGCATTAGGTTTCACTCGTTCACCATGATTCATTGACTCATTGATGCATATTTATTGGGCATCTGCTCTGTAACAGGATGGTCGTGGGTCTGAGGAGTCACAGGACCCAGACAATGACAATGACAGACATGGGATCAAGGACACAAACATGTCAACAGGCATCCCAGGTCTGTGTAGAAGGAGAGGTTTCCGCATACAATCTTGTATCAGCAAGAATTGCCAAGTTCCTTATTTCTTTATAACTCAATCTCTATTTTAAGTGCCTCCTGGAATGGGGTGAAAGGATAATATATTCATTAACCTGTCTTCTTCTGTCACCTCCTCTCAACCTCTCCTCCTTTCTTCTGTTTTTTGAGTCAAGGAAGGGATGGGGGCTGGGAGTCTAGTTACTATGGCTGTGTAACAAAACATTCCAAAAAACTTGCCAAAACCGGTTTGGCTCAGTGGATAGAGCATCGGCCTGCAGACTGAAAGGTCCCAGGTTCGATTCCGGTCAAGGGCATGTACCTGGGTTGCGGGCACATCCCCAGTAGGAGATGTGCAGGAGGCGGCTGATCGATGTTTCTCTCTCATCGATGTTTCTAACTCTCTTTCTCTCTCCCTCCCTCTCTGTAAAAAATCAATAAAATATATTTTAAAAAAACAAAAAACAAAAACTTCGTGGCTTAAAATGAACACATTTATGTCACTCGCAAAGCTACGACTCAGGCAGGGCTCAGTGGGGACAGCTCCGCTCCACCGGCATCAGCTGGGGCTGGAGGGCTGGGTGCATCATTTGCAGTCACTCACTCATGTCTGGTATCTGAGGTTTGCTGTTGGCTGAGGCCTAGCACGCCTTCACGTGGCCTCGCTTTCTCACAACATAAAACAGGGAAACAGACCCCATCTCTTCTGGAAGAGTGTATGGGAAAGAAATATGATTGTGATCCTTTTTTGAAAATACAATTCATCTTGGAAGTGGAGAGAGTCCTGTTTGTGGGTTTGTTTGTTTTTTCACTTTTTAAAAAAATATATGTTTTTATTGATTTTTACGTATTTACTTATTTATTTATTTATTTTAAATCCTCACCCGAGGGTGTTTTTCCATTGATTTTTAGGGAGAGTGGAAGAGAGAGGGAAAGACAGAGAGAAATTTCGGTGTGAGAGAAACACATCAATTGGTTACCTCCTGCACGTGCTCCTGGTTGGGGAGGAGCTTACAACCAAGGTACGTGCTCTTGAGAGGAATCGAACCTGGGACCCTTCTGTCTGTAAGCTGACGCTCTATCCACTGAGCCAAACCGGCTGGGGCTTTCACATTTTTACTGTGGTAAAATACACACAACATACAATTTACCATCTTAATCATTTTAAGTGTAGAACTCAGTGGCATTAAATACATTACAATGCTGTGCAACCATCCCTCCCTATAACTTTTTCATCTTGTAGATCTGCAACTCTATGCCCATTAAACAATAACCCCATTCCACCCCTCCTCCCAGCCCCTGGCAACCACCACTCCACTTTCTGTCTCTATAATGTGACTACGCTAAGTACTTCATAGAAGCGGAATCCTGCAGTGTGTGTCTGTTTGTGACTGGCATGCTCACTTAGCACCAGGCCCTCAAGGTTCACCTTTGTTGTAGCACATTGCAGAATTCCCTTCCTTTGTAAGGCTGAGTAATATCGCATTGTGAGTATGCACCACAGTTGGCTTCTCCATCTAGGGCAGGGGTGGGCAAACTTTTTGACTCGAGGGCCACAATGGGTTCTTAAACTGGACCGGAGGGCCGGAACAAAAGCATGGATGGAGTGTTTGTGTGAACTAATATAAATTCAAAGTAAACATCATTACATAAAAGGGTACGGTCTTTTTTTTAAAAATTTTATTCATTTCAAACCGGCCGGATCCAGCCCGCGGGCCGTAGTTTGCCCACGGCTGATCTAGGGACACTCGGGTTGCTTCCACGCTGTAGCTGTTGTGAATAATGCAGCTACGAACACAGGTGTACAGGTACCTTTTCAAGGCCCTGCTTTCAATTCTTTTGGGTCAATACCCAGAAGTGGAATTGCTGGATCAGATGGTAGCTCTATTTTTAATTTTTGTAGGAACCGTCATACTGTTTTCCAGAACCACTGTACCACCGATACGTTCACTAATGGTGCATCAGGGTTCCAATTTATCCACACCCTTGCCAATAGTTGTTTTATGGGTTTCTTTTTTTATAGTAGCTTTCTTAATGGGTATGAAGTGGTATCTCTCTGTAGTTTTTCTTTTTTAATCCTCACCCAAGGGTATGTTCTATTGATTTTTACAGAGAGAAAAAGAAAAGAGAGAGAAGCCTCGATGTAAGAGAAAAACATCAACTGGTTGCCTCTGGGACTCATCCTGACTGGGAATTGAACCCATAACCCTTTGGTGTATGGAATGACGCTCCAGCCAAGGGTTTTAAGCAAAAGAATGAGATAAGATTCAAAGATTACTTTGAAAAATGAGTCAACATAATAAAAAATACCACCTACAAAATAAGAAAACATATTTGTAAATCATATATGTGATAAGGAGTTAGTATCCAAAATATATTTAAAAAAAAAAAAACTAAGCAACTCAATAGCAAAAAAAACCCAAAAAAACAAAAAAAACAATCCAATTTTAAAAATGGGCAAAGGACCTGAATAGACATTTTTCCAAACAAGATATATGAATGGCCAACAGGTACTGAAAAGGTGCTCAATATCACTAGTCATCAGGGAAATGCAAATCAAAGCCACAGGGAAATAGCACCTCACACCTGTTCGAATGGCTGTCATCAGAAGAAGAGAGGTAAATGCTGACGAGGATGTGGAGAAAAGGGAACCTTCGTGCACTGTCCGTAGGATTGTGAAATGGTTCAGCCGCTCTAGAAAACATTATGGAAGTTCCTCAAAAAATGAAAAAGCAACTATATGATCCAGCAAATTCACTTCTGGGAATACATCCAAAGGAAACAAAAACACTGTGCTGAACAGATAAGCTTACCCAATTCCGAGCAGCATTACTTACAACAGCCAAGATATGGAAGCAACTAAGTCTCCATTAATGGGTGAAATGGATAAAGAAATATTCATATATACATATATACATATATACATATATACATATATATACCTATAATGAAATATTATTTAGCCATAAAAAAGAAGTAAATGGAACTAGAGAACATTCTGCTGAGTGAAAGAGGTCAGCAAGAAGTACAAAGATTGTGTGATCCCCTTATATGTGGAATCTTTGGGGGACGGGGGGACATAGAACAAGAGATCAGATTGGTGGTGACCAGAGGCAGGAGGTTTGGATAAAGATGATCAAAGATACAAACTTCCAGTTATGAGTTAAATAAAGACGGGGGATGTCATGTGCAACATGATAACTACAGCTAACACTGCTATGGGGTATATTTGAAAGTTGTTAAGAATGTAGATCCTGCCTGGCCAGTGTGTTCAGTGGTTAGAGCATCCGTCCGTGGACCGAAGAGTCCAGGTTCAATTCCCGATCAAGGCCATGTACCTGGGTTGTTGGCCTGATCCCAGCCTGGGTCAGGGTGTGTGTAGGAGGCAACCGATCAATATGTCTCTCTCACATCGATGTTTCTCTCTCTCTCTCTCTCTCTCTCTCTCTCTCTCTCTCTTTCTCTCCCTCTTCTTCCCTTCCACTCTCTCTAAAAATCAACGAGAGAAATTATCCTCGAGTGAGGATTAACCAAAAAAAGTAGATCCTAACAGTTCTCATCAGAAGAAAAAAACACTTTTAAAAAATTGTATCTATATGAGATGATGGAAGTTAACTAAACTTATTGTGGAGATCATTTCACAGTATGTGAAATTCAGGTCATTATGCTGTATACCTTTTTTCTAAATATTTTTATTACTTTCAGTGAGGAAGGGAGAAGGAGAGAGAGATAGAAACATCAATGATGAGAGAGAATCACTGATTGGCTGCCTCCTGCATGCCCCCACACTGGGGATCAAACCCACAACCTAGGCACAGGCCCTTGACCAGAATCAAACCTGGGACCCTTCAGTCCCCAGGCCAACGCTCTATCCACTGAGCCAAACCAGCTAGGGCTATGCTGTATACCTTTAACATACACAACTATATGTTATGTCAACTATACCTCAATAAAACTGGGGGAAAGAAAATGGATTTGAGAAGCATTTGGGAGTCAGAAATATTTGGGTCTGGGGCTGGTTGGCATGGGGACGAGGGAAGAGGCAGCCCGCAGACTCTCACAGCTTCTGCCAGGATGGCACCCTTACAGCCTCGGCCAGAGCCATCGGTCTCCATGCACACGCCTGTCAGATGGCTGGGCCCATGATTAGGACAAGGTGTGCTGAGACCGAATGTGGCGACACCCCGGTGTCCACAGGTTCATTAACCAGCTGGTCCCTGGCTGAGGTGCCCTGCCAGTCTCTCCCGGGGAGAAGAGCCAAGCAGCCCTCGGGAGGAAGCGGCCCAGCTCTCTGCACACAGGAGGCCCTTCTCCCGCCCCCACAGGTGGCCGTGACCACTGACCCTCACCTGGAATTCCTGGGGGAGGGGGGACAGGAAGGATGGAGAGCCTTCTTATACAGCTGGGGGGGGGGGGCGGGGCGTGATTCTGCACTAGGACTAATTCTGAGGCTCCTGAGCCCCTGTGCCACTTGCTCTGGGCTCCCACCACTGGCACCATTGTGCCCGGGGTGACAAAGCCCCAGGATAAATGGGCCCCATCTTCCTGCAACATCCATTTGACCCAAAGAATGTGCGGGGAACAATATTATTTTTGTATGAAGCATATGATGAACTGGAATGCAAACTCTATGTGCGGGTTTTAGGTAAAGAGAAGACTGCAGCCCTAACCAGTTGGCTCAGTGGATAGAAAGAATATCGGCCTGCAGACCAAAGGGTTCCTGGTTCGATTCCAGTCAAGGGCACATGACTCAGTTGCAGGCTCCTGGCCCTGATCGGTGGCATGCGGGAGGCCACCAATTGATGTGTCTCTCTCACATCGGCGTTTCTCTCTGTCTCTTCTCCCTTCCACTGTCTCTAAAAATCAATGGAAAAAATATCCTCAGGTGAGGATTAAAAAAAGGAAAGAGAGAACACTGTGGATTTTACTAGGGCCACTAGTTGGCTGTTTTGAGCCAAGGCCCTCAGGAGAACGCGGTGTGGCCCTGTGGGCACCCCTTGGGGGGAAAAGCTGAGAAAGACCCACATTCTCTAAACCCGTTTAAACCCCGAGGCCCGAAGGACAGGCCCTGCACGCAGTTGCTGCTGCTGCTGCTTCTGCTGCCAGGAACCGCTGTGTGTGGGAGGGGCTGCAGGTCACACGGAGTCCCCTTGCAGAGCTGCTCCGAGGGCAGTGACCTCAGAGTCATCGACAGGTGAGGGACGGTGGGAAGGGTGGCCAACCGCTCACTGGTTGATGTCCGCTTCGCCAGTTTGGACCAATTACCAGCAGGTCCTTCCTGTTATCAGCCCCGGGGATGCGGCCCCGGCCAGTTCTCTCTGTCTCGGCTCCCAATGAGGACGGGGCCGCACGAGCCCAGCTGGACTTCGGTCAGCCGTCCACTCCATCTGTTTGGTCCTCTGGTTCCGCCAGCAGTGCCCAGTCCTGCCACCTTTGCTCCCTGGTCAATGAGTACCGGAGTGGCCCGGGGTTAAGCAAGGCCCGCAGGACTGGGTGGGAATGGCGTGCTGAGGGATGAGGGCCTGAGGTGAGGAAGGGCTGAGCCCCTGGTGATCTGGCCAGGAGAAAGGAAAGGGAGAGAGGAGCAGAGAGCACACAGGGAATGACAGACCTCACGTCTGCATCTCCTCTGATGTAGAGAAACCCAGAGGGCGCAGGCCACTGTCATGCCTGGCAGTGGGCTAACAGCATCTCTGAACACTACCCCAGAGCCTGACAGCAGGGGGCTTGCACAAAGGTAGGGAGGAATTTCTGACAAGGATGAGGACCACCATCCTGTCCTCAGGGAGCCCGTGCCTGCCAGGGAAGACCATGCCTGTGCCTGAGACCCCTGGCTTCACGGAGCAACTGCTCCGCACCTGCGAAGCTACTGCCCAGCTCCCCACAGGAACTCTCGCTGTGCTGCCACTTCCCGTAAACGGAATGGGGAAGTTTCAGGAACTGAAACGCTTCTAATCTACGGCCTCCTGTATCGCCTTCCCCGAGTGACTCAGCCGTCGGAAAATCACAGCTCCCCAGTGAGGGCGGCTGACAGGCAGCCGGAGAGAAAGGCCGCTACTGACACAGGCCCGCAGCCGACAGTCTCGTCCACAGGGGCGGCTGCTCCCAGCCGGTCAGGTCACCGCAGCCACTGAAACCGCTGATGGAGCGGGCGGGGTGGGGGTGGGGGTGGGAGTGGGGGTGGGGGTGGGGGCAGGACCAAAGCCTGGCCACAGAGGAGCCCCCACTGCCCGGCCAGACCCTGGATCCCCAGCCCTTGCACAGAAGCAACACTCTGGAGGACTGTCTGCGGGGGTCACTCCCCGTCCAGGGCTTCTGACTTTTGCCCTTTCAGGCCCACACCATGTCCCCCCACCTGAGAGGCCCCCCTCTCCCTCCCGTGTACCCAGCCTGCCCTCCTGCAGCCCCACCGGGCTCCTCAGAGCAGCCATTACCCCTCTGTCTTGGTTTCCCTGGGCAAGTGCTGTCATCTGATGGGGGTATGTGAGGACCTGTGTTGTTTCTTGTCACCTAGACCCTCAAGCTTCAGGGACAGGAGTTGGAACTGCAGCAGAATGAGTGGCCCAGCCCTTAGCAAAACACAAATGAGTGAATGAATGAATGAGTGAATGAATGAAACTAGAACCCAAGCTCAGTTTTCTCGGTGGAAGCAAGAGGCCAGCCAGCCCCTCAGCCCTTTCCTGGGAGGGTGGGAAGCAGACGCTCCCTGAGCTGAAAGGGGCCTTAGAAATGAGCTGACACTGAGGCCCCGCGAGGGGGCGGGGACTGCCCAAGGACACACAGCGTGCCAGGAGCGCAGCCAGGGCCCCACCAGGGTCTGCTGGACCCTGCACCCTTGTACCTGGACCCTGGGCTCCGGGCCAGGCTAACACCCAAAGGAGACACGCCGTTCTCTTCTCACTCCAGAGAACAGGGTGGGGCCGCAGGCCGTGGCTGTGGCTGACCGGCCCCACCCAGGGTGGGCACATTCGTCACCAGGAAAGCCTGGCCAAGGTTTGCAATTCTGAGGCCCGGGGAAAGCTGTGCTTTGCACAACACCGAGCCACCTGGATCTTCATCCCGACCTTATGCAAGCACCCAGGACATTCCAGCAGCGGGCAGCGCAAGGGCATGGCTGCCCAGGTGCCCTTCCACGGCCAGGGCGGCTCCCGGCTCACTCCAGACCAGCGGCCCTGGCCGAGGCTGCTCTGGAGGGTCCTGCCCGGTTTTCCTACGGCCACAATGGCAGCAGTGTTTGGAGATGAACACAGGGATTACTGTTCCAGGTCGCCCTGCCTGTCGCCTCACAAATATTTTCTCACCTAAGCCTCTCAGCAACCCAAGGAGGACTCTGATTATCCCCATTTCACAAGATGAGGCCATGGGGGCCCTGAGAGGCCCGGTGGCACTTCTGCTAAGGTGGTTCGGGGACTGCCTGGCTTCAGGTCCTTGCTCTTTGCCCCCACACTGCAGTGACGCAGCTGCTGCCACCCCCGCCCCAGCCTCTCCAACTCCTCCAGAAGGACACCCAGACTCTGAGAGTGAGAAACTGACTGGGATACATGGCACAGTGGCCTAGGTCCTAGGGGTACTGGGTGGGGTGGGACCCCTCACTCGGCATCACAGAGGCACTTATTGGAAACCCGTTTCTTACCTTCACCTTTGAAGGAAGTGGGGGGGGGTGGCGGGTGGGAGGTGTGGGGGGCAAGTAAAAAAATATGATTTCAGTTCGTAGACATGGCTTTAGTCTTATGGCCCCCCGGGAAGGAATTTGAAAAAAGGACACAGAAGTGCAGGGCCGCGCCCCCCCACTCCCCAAGTTCGTTGGTGAGGAAGCCCGCGGATAGTTGATGCAACGAGGTCGGAACCGCTAAAGAGAAGGGAGGTATCTCCATGAACAATCGTTGGAAAGTAAGTGAAGTAACAAAAACGAGGGGTGCGAAGT
>NW_005871593.1:328655-330717 GCF_000147115.1 Myotis lucifugus | reverse complement strand
TGGTAGAGTGCAGGGACCTCTCTCCACAGGCCGTCTCCGAGCCTCCAACTCAGCTGAGCACGGCGCTGGGGGGGCGGGGGGGAGGGGGGGGAGATGGGACCTTCATCTCCATGTTTCCCTCTTTGTGTGGGAAAGAAGGATAAGTGAGAGTCTGAGATGATCATTCAGGCTTCCAGGGCCACCCACTCCCCACCTGAAAGGGTCTCTTTCGCTGTGTTCTAGAAATCATATGCTGGTGGTGGATCCTCGCTCGTCGGAAAATGCCAAATGCCGAGTCTAGAACCTCACCCCCAAGTTAAATGGACTCTGAGGACAATACATTTTTAAATCTTTGTCAACTTCCTCCACTCCATCCTCCATCCGCGACGCCCTCAAGCCACGGAGAAAATGTAAGTCGCTCATTACCCCACTCCCCCCGTGAAAAAAAGGGTGGTGAGAAATACTTCCATGTGTTTCCTTCTAGTCTTTATTCCATACACGGATGTGAATTTCACAGAACAGGAGACTGTATATGCAACCTCCGCTTCCTGGAAGGGAGCAGCCTTCTTTCTAAGAAGCCCTCGGGGCACCCCCAGAAGGCAGGGCTGTGGGCAGAGCGTTTGCAGGTATCATCCCTAAGGCTGACTGACGCAAATATCCCGGAACACTGACCAAACCCTAATCCTGAAGGGCAGATGGACTTTCACACTCCCCGCCGGGCTCTGCTGGGGCTGAGACCCTGAGGATGCTCAGCGCCCTTGACCCTGCCAGCTTGTTCCTGTCTCCCAGGACCCTGGCCCAGCTCGCGTCCCTGTTTGCTGCGGCCTCAGAATTGGAGTCCCCGCTTATCCTCCAAATGAGGCGTCTCTGTCCGACCTGGTCCGCATAGGCAGTTAGGCCAGTCGCCACCAAGGACACCTTCTGGCCCAGCGACTCCATGTTTTAAACGGTTTTGACCGGCATTCGTTGATGATGAGAGTGGCTGCCACTCCGCTCAGGGCCAGAATCCATAATGGACTCTTTACATTCCTGTCTTGTGAATCCTGAGCCTCCGGGACAGGACATTCCCAGATCCCACTTTACAGTTGGGGAAACTGAGGCTCAGAGATGGAGGAGATTTGCCTGAGGGCATCTGGTGTGACAGGCCAACGCCATGGACCTGCCCACTCCTCTCCTCCGCCTCACCTGCCCAGCGAAAACATGGTTCTGCGCAGCTGCCAATTGCTCACCTCAAGATAAGCCAGTGTTTGCACACTGCTCTGACTTCGCCTCTGCCAAAAGCAAAGGATTGGCCTTCAAATAACCCACGCGGCCTCATCTCACCTAAAAGCATAAACTCTCTGAGACTAAACCGTGGAAATCGCTCTTTCCGCCCCATTATTCCTTCCCGGCGCCGTGGGAACTCCAACTGGAGGCATCCAGCAAGTTTCACACAGACACTCACTGGCCTCCCAGCAGATGTTCGGACGTCCAGGGATCTCCTCCCCACTCAGTCATCCTCAGGGATTCCTTTTTCTTTTTTTTTAAATATGTTTTTATTGATTTCTGAGAGGGAGAGAGAGATAGAAACATCAATGAGAGAGAGTCATTGATCGGCTGCCTCCCTACTGGGGATGGAGCCCGAAACCCGGGCATGGGCCCTTAACCGGAATCAAACCCGGGACCCTTCAGTTCGCAGGCCGGCGCTCGATCCACTGAGCCAGACCAGCCAGGGCCTCGGGGATTCCTTGAGCACCTTGTATGCGGGCGCTGGGCTCGGGACGGAGTGTCGGCGCTCACAGGGGTGTGGATTCCTTTGTAATCTGGCTGCGCCTGTCTGTCAGGTCAGGTTCTCTGGGAAGCTGCTGCTGGGCTGAGGTTAGGCATGGACAGGGCCACTGAGAAATGACTTCCTGGCAGGGAAACAGGCAGGGAGCAAGATTGGGCAGATTTGACAGTTCTCTACCTGCCCAACGGAGAACTCCAGAGCACAGACTGCCCTTTGCGGGAGCCCTGACTGAGCGGAGCGGAAATGACAAGGCCCCGGGACCCACTGCTTACTCGGCACCAGCCCGCAAGTAGGCAGAGAGCGCGAGAGCAAAGC
>NW_005871593.1:320732-327872 GCF_000147115.1 Myotis lucifugus | reverse complement strand
ATGTATCACAGCACACTTTATCTTGCTGAAACCCACTGTCCTCAGGCAAAGGCCCCATATTCTTACTCCAGCCATCAGGACATGCCCCTACTCTGCTCTGCAGTCACCTCCCCACTCCTGCAGCTCCTGGTCCTCAAATTCAACCCCTTTATCCCACCCCACCCCCCAGACCACCCCCACCCCTGCCTCTGGGCCTCACGGAATCCTGTCCCCTATCTGAAACCCTCCCTGGGACCAGTTCCTGCTGTGACTTTCAGGTCTTGGTGCTGCACCGCTCACTCCAGGCAGCCCTCCCTGAATTCCCCACCCTCACCCCAAGGTTCGGTATTTCTGCACCAGTTCCCAGCCATGACAGTTGCCAGGTGACTGTGGCTGGTTAATTGTAGAGACTCTGAGAGGGACAATCCCCTGAAGAGGAAATGCGGTTCCCGAGTACCGTGCCCTCCCCCCCCACCCGCCCCTGCTGAGCCTCCGCACACGCTGGGCCCCTGCCTGGGCCCTCTTGTGGGGACCCCTCTGCTCACCGGTGGTTCCTGGTGGCCCTTCAGGCCTTGACTCTCACGTGCCATCTCCCAGCTCACATCAGATGCCTCCTTCTCTGGGCTTTCGTGGCATGGGCACAGGCCTCCCTGCTGGCATGTATCCTGTTGCCTGCTGACCGTTTTTCTAGATGCTGCCTCCTTCTCCCACCAGGCCATGTGCTTCCTGAGAGCAGAGACCAAGTCCCAGATGCCTAGAGAACTGAGACCCGTGCCCCTGTGGGCACTTGGTGTCTGCTGAACTGGACAGAAAGGCTATGGACTCGAATCCTGGGTGTGACTCACCACCTCCTTCGCTTCCCTGGCACGGCTCAGGCCCACGGGCTGGGAAGGCCTTTTGGGGGCTGATCATCCAACCCCCCAGTCCTGTGGGGCTCACCATGTTTCTCAGACATGATGCTTCCCCTCTGCCATGATGTCACCCCCATTTTTTGGTGGGTCCTCGACTCTAGTGTAGCATAGTCCCCGGACAGGCATGGGGACTTCAGGGTCCAAGCCCAGCTGGGGACCGGCAGCACTTTGGGTACCTCCCCCCCTTGTTGTCCCTTCCTCGCCCCCAAAAGGCAACCACTAGAAGGACACCTAACACTGTAGACTCGTCGTTGCTGTGTTAAAACTTGAGAGAAACATGCCCCTTTCCCTCTGGCTTCTGCAGTGACACGTGTGTGCGCTGTGTTCACGGTCGCCACAGCCACGTGTTCACTCTCATCACTGGGCGAATGTGAAGCACGGATTCATCCCGCCTGCCTTCCAGGGCATTCTGGATCTTTCCGGTGCTGACTCTGGTACTCGAGGCTGCGCTGAGCATCGCGCGGTCTCGGGATGAGCAAACTTGTGCGCTGCTGTTGAAAAGGAACTTGGACCAGAAGACTGGCTGCATCATGGGGTCGGCATGCAGTGTGTCCGCTTGGGCGATATTGCCGGCTTCCTGAAGTGGCTGCACACCACGTTTTCTCTAATAAAAAAGAAAGTCTGAGCCCGCGTGAACTCATCCACGCCCCCGTGTCGTACGCGGCTGCTGAGGTGGGCGATGGTGACGGTGCTCACGCGGAAGGAGGGGCCTGCGGGGTGAGAGGACAGGGCTGGGGAATTTAACCTCCCTCAGCACTCCTGCACCTTTGGAATGCTGAAGCATGTTAAAGTATAACCTAGGCATAATTTATCCATTTGAAAAAGAAGGGGGGCCCTGGCCGGGTGGCTCAGCTGGTTGGAGCATCGTCCCATGCACTGGAAGGTCACAGGTTTGATCCCCATTCAGGACAAGTGTGGGAGGCAACCGATCAATGTACAATATCGCTCTCACATTGATGTTTCTCTCACCCTCCCTCCCTCCCTCTCCCTAAAAAAAGTCAATGAAACATAAAGAAAGGAAGGGGGAGAAAACCCATATGCTGATTCAGACCCCTTCTGGGGTCTTTGTAACAGTCCCCTGTTTCCATTCACCCCAGATCTCTGTCTGAGAGTGACACGCTCCATCCGACCCCTCTTCTCTTTTTCTATTTTTCAATTACAGTTTCCCTTCCATGTTCTTTTGTCTTGGTTTCAGGGGTACAGCTTAGTGGTTAGACAATCAGATACTTTACACAGTGTTCCCCTCAATAATTCCAGCCCCCACCTGGCCCCATACATATTACTGACTATATTTTCATGCTGTACTTTGCATCCCCGGGACTATTTTGTAACTACCAATTTGCATTTCTTAATCCCTTCACCCCTTTCTCCCAGTCCCCCCAACCCGCCTCCCCTCTGGCAAGCACCAGCCTGCTCTGCATGGAGGCTTTTACCTAAATGGCAGCAGCTGCTCGAGAACAGAGAGCTCCCAGCATGATGTGGAAGCAGGAATTACAGGGCCTTGGAGAGAACAAGGAGATGGGCCACAGGAGTGGCTAATCCCATTCACGAATCCCAGGAGACAGAACTGAGGTATGGGCCACATTCCTCAGAGAGCATCTGGACCAGCTTGTTGGTTGGGACCGGTTGGATGGCAGGGGTGGCAGACAGAAAGGGAAGAAGGGGAACCCCACCCGAAAGCGTGTGGGAGGAGGCAGGTGGAGCGTGTCTGTGGACAGTGGGGCGCTGCTCCCCTCTCCTTCCCTCTCAGAAACGTCCACCATCCCCCACATTTCCTCCCAACACACACACACCCAACCTCAGAATACTTCTCACTCAAGGACACCACCTGCTCACTCAGGCCCAGGGGAATAAACACACAGGGCCCTGGTCCACCTCCCACCCCACCCACCCCGCCCCGTGACCGAGGGGCACCTGCACCTCGAACTGAAGCCAAGAGGAAGTGGCTGCTGAGCTGGGCTGGAGGAGGAGGGAGCCAGCAGCTCCTGGCTGGGTAGGCAGCTCTGACCCCCGTGTCCTCTGAGAAGAGTGAGAGGCAGGTAAGCAGCCAAGAGTTGCCTACCTGCTCCTCACCCTCTGGCAGAGTTAGGGCCTGTCACTCACTCACTCATTCCTTCATCTCCTCAGCAAAGCGAGTACAGCGGGCCAGGCCAGGCTCGGCGACCAAAGACCAGCATTGCTGTGCTGGGTTTTGCCTGGGCGGGTATCACTAGCCTGACGTGACTTGGGAGCCGGCAGGAAGGTTCCCAGCCCCCAAATGAAGGTTGCCTCCCGCTTGCCTGACATCCCACCATTAGAGTTGCTTACACGCAGATCAGCAGTGGGTTATGGGGCCTGAAGCTCAGACCATTTCAGAGAGGGCACTCTTAGAGAAAGAATTCAAAATGGCAACTTTTAGAAAACCGTAGGGCCGTGGGAACACATCGCTGTGGCCCGTGCAGCCTGGAAGGATCCTGCTGGTGGGACAGGCCCTGGCGCTTTGGCATCTGAGCTCCTAAGTCACCCAGCAAGGCCCTGCTTCCTAGCAGTCCAGGTGTTAACGAAGGAGCCACAGGACTAGGCTCAGGAGGAAGATGCTGGGCCCTGGGGCGCATTCTGTCAGGAAAGGGGCTGCAGGAGGGGGTGAGGCCAGAGGAGATGGTGGGACAGACAGCGCCTCCCCCACTGTCTGCCCTCCCTCCCGCTGTGGGCTCAGACATCTCCCCTGCTCCCCGCGGAGGATCTGCCTCCCTCCCCCCTGTCGGCCAGCCTCTCCCTCCTTCCCAGCAGTCAGGGAGGGGGTGCAGCCTGCAGAAACAGGGCCCCACTTGAGCTCCCCCTCCACCTGGGGCTGCCTGAGCATTGTCCTGGAAGGAAAGGCGGGTGAGCTGCTTCTACACCACCCTGCGTGGACCTTCCTCCTCTGGGCCTCACTCAGTCTTCACGCTGGTTCAATGCAGTGGCTGGAGGCAGTCAGCTTCTACCAGCCCAAGGCCTGTGAAAGCCCAGGTCTCTCAAGGTCTCTGAGCCTGGGACTCTTTGTTAAGGGAGGTGAGGGCATCTGTCGCCATCTCAGTTCCTTTCAATGTGAATAAGTTAAATAATTACTTTCCTAAGAGTTGAACCAAGGAAGGGATGAGCCGAAGAACTTATATACTTACATGCATAGCCCATGGACACGGGCAATAGGATAGCGAAGACCTGGGGGAGGGTGGGGAGGGGCTGGAAGGAGGGGGAAGGGGAGAAAAATGGGAGACATCTGTAATACTATCAACCATAAAACTATACTAAAAAATAAATACTTTCCTCACCGTGAAGGCCTTTTTTAAAAAATATATATTTTTATTGATTTCAGGGAGGAAGGGAAAGGGAAAGAGAAATAGAAACATCAGTGATGAGAGAGAATCATTGATTGGCTGCCTCCGGCACGCCCCCTACTGGGGATCGAGCCCCCAACCCGGGCATGTGCCCTTGACCATAATCAAACCCAGGACCTTCAGCCCACAGGCCTTTCTGATTATGACACAAAACCTAGAAGTCATAAAATAGAAGCTTGATAAATTCAACTTTAAACAAATTTTTTTAAATTTCTGAATGCAGAAGCTATCATAAATAAAAGCAAAGGACAAACAATAAACTTGGAGGCGTATTTATGGTTAATATCAAAACATACAGCAAATTTCCCTAACATATAAAGAGCTCCTACCAATCAATAAGAAGAAACCTGCAACCCTCAATAGAAAAAAGTAAGCAAAGAATATCAACAGACAAACCACAGGAAAGGAAATTCAAATGACTCTTTTTTAAAAATATTTTTATTGATTTCAGAGAAAAAGGGAGAGGGAGAGAGGGATAGAAACATCAGTGAAGAGAAAGAATCATGGGTCGGCCACAACCCGGGCATGTGCCCCTGACCAGAATCAAACCCAGAACCCCCTAGTCCACAGGCTAACGTTCTATCCACTTAGCCTAACCAGCTAGGAAAAAATTCAAATGACTCTTAAACATTTGAAAAGATGCCCAACCTCACCTGCAATAAAAGAATTGCACATTTAAATTAGCACTGACATATCACTTTCACGTATCAGATTGGCCAGGATCAAACGTTACTTGGCAAAGATGTGTAGACACAGCGCTCAGGTCTTCCTGCTGAGCATGGAAATTGGAACCAAACAACTTGGCAGCAGCTATTGAAATTATAAATGCACATCCACTCCGTCCCAGCAACTCCACTTTGCTCTTATAGTTTCCGCATTTAAAACCCCCTAACCATGCCCAGCCGGCATGGCTCAGTGGTTGAGCATCGACCTATGAATCAGGAGGTCACTGCTCGATTCCCGGTCAGGCACATGCTCGGGTTGTGGCTCAATCCCCAGTGGGGGGCATGCAGGAGGCAGCCGATCTATGATTCTCTCTCATCATTGATGTTTCTCTCTCCCTCTCCCTCTCCCTTCCCCTCTGAAATCAATAAAAATATATTTTTTAAAAAAAGAAATGTCTTCTGTTTAAAAAAATAAATAAATAAAGCCACCTAACCATATTAGTTATTCAAAAGTAAGTAGCAACAAATGTAAAAGCCTCCCCTCTCCCCTCCCCAGGGAAGCGAGTGCTTGCAGAGTGAACGAACGCGTGGTTCTTGTGACTCAGCCTCTGGGGGCTCAGCTTCTTACTCGGCCACACGTGATGGCTGGTGAGAATCTGTTGACCATTCCACAACTTCGAATAGTTTTTAGATATTGTCACTTGCTGTCTGAGGTCTATCCCGGTGGCTGGTTACGTAGTTAGGAAAAGGAGGAAAAAATGCTGAGACTGAAGCATAAGAATCCAGCAGCTACGCAATTGCCTCGACGTGCTCATCGCCGGGCCCCTCATTTGCACTCATCTGATCAAAAGCATTTTAAAGCACAACAAGATGTCTTGGGTCCTTCAAAACTGCTATTAAAGCAAAACAAGAAAGGGCTGGTTCTTTCCAATTTGCTTTTATTGGAAATGTAGCTTATGCACAGCCGTACCAGGTGGTGTGGGGACATTGAGAAAATGTCTTTCTGCCCGGCCGGCTGGCGTGGCTCAGTGGTGGAGCATCGACCTATGCACCAGGAGGTCACAGTTCGATTCCCGGTCAGGGCACATGCCTGGGCTGTGGGCTCAATCCTCAGTGTGGGGTGTGCAGGAGGCAGCCGATCGATGATTCTCTCTCATCATTGATGTTTCTATCTCTCTCTCCCTCTCCCTTCCTCTCTGAAATCAATAAAAGTGTATTTTTAAAAAAGAAAAAAAATCTCTCTCATCACATAGAAACCACACTAGCCAGGGTGACAGGGACCCGCTGATTTCCCATGAAGTGGGATGTAAGGATTCCACATGTGGCTCCTAAAGCAGTCCTTGACCATTGTTGTTCTAATGTATAAGTCAACATCAATCCACTTCAAAACACTTTCAATCCTTAGTTTAAACATGATATAACTTGTCATTTTTAATTTGTCCAACGAATCATGTTTTTCCTTAAATAATAAGTAGTGGTTATACTGGGAAAACTCAACATGAGTCTTTACACATTATAAATGTCTCATTAAAATAAACTCTAATATAATTTTAATAACTTCTAAGATATATATTTTTAACTGAAAAATACTTGTCATATATGAAAAGTGACCAAATGACCTTTCTAAAATATTTTGGGCAATTCCCAATCTACACTAATAAAAGAGAAACATGGTAATTAGCATACGACCGCTACCCTTTTCATTGGCTAATCAGTGAGTATATGCAAATTAACTGTCAGCCAAGATGGTGGCCGGCAGCCAGGCAGCTGGAAGCAAACATGAGGCTTGCTTGCTCCAGTGACGGAAGACTCCAACGTTCCCCGCCTGCCTTGCCGGCCTCTGAGCTGGCAGTTTGAAACATTCTAACAAATATATAAAAGCTAAACAAAACCCCAGAAGATCTCAGAGCTGGAGTTATACATTGTTTCAATTATAGAACGCAAACAAACCAGCGGAAGCCTCAGAGCTAGAGCCAGAGCTAAAGCTTGCCCAGAATAAAATTAAAAAAAGAGAAAAAAAAGGAGCGGTTGGGAGCTTCAGTCAACAATCACCAGCCGAAAGCAGCCCTCAGCCCCTCACCCAGACTGGCCAGGCACCCCAGTGGGGACCAGCTGCAAACAGCCATCATGCCCTCACCCAGGCTGGCCAGGCACCCCAGTAGGGACCCCCACCCTGATCCAGGACACCCTTTCAGGCAAACCAGCCGCCCCTACCCATGCACCAGGCCT
>NW_005871593.1:318050-319822 GCF_000147115.1 Myotis lucifugus | reverse complement strand
TATATTAGTGTTGAAAGTGTCAGAAACTTTTGAGTGATTGCGAAACCCTAACTAAGCTACAACCATGACACGCTTGGCATCCAAGACTTAGAGCTAGAATGTCATCCCTCAGCATGTGAGGCTGTCCAAGTGCTGATAAAGGAAGCCAAGCCAGGAGGTAGTTAAACATTCTCTTGTACTGTTCCCTACCTTCAGCAATCTGTAAATGTGCGTGATCTCACTTTAGACTTGCAAAGCTTCTAGATCTATCTATACATCCATCCATTCATCCATCCGTCCATCAATTCATCCATCCATCCATTCATCCATCCATCCATCCATCCATCCATCCATCCATCCATCCATCTATCCATCTATCCATCTATCCAATTATTCCCACTTCACAGATGAGGCCCAGAAAGGTTTCTATCACTTGCCTAAGGCACACAGGTGTCAAAGCCAGGCCTACAGAGGTGGCTGTGCTGATTCCAGCTTCCCCTTCATCTCCTCGCCCTCCTTGCATTCTGAGGACAAACCTAGCACTTTTATGCTAAAAGTAGCTCAGAGCAATGGTGGATGGGGTCTAGGAGACAGACTAAGGCCAATGGGTTGTTACATGGTAGGGCCTAGGAGCAGGAGCTGGGCAGAGGCCCTGGGCAGAGGGCACTGAAGTCCCCATCAGCAACTCTGCCCTGTGGATGGCAGTCCTCAGAGCCTGGTGGGGCCAATGCCCCCAGAACATCTCCTGACTGGGCTCTGGTTAATGTTTAAGCACTGGGAATGGTGGTGAACACTAAGTCTTGTGCAAGAAGCATGAAAACGGAGACTTTACCCCACGAGTGGGTAGTCGCCCCCACCTCCGTCATGATTCTCAGAGGTCAGGAAGGGGCTGTCTCGGTCAGGCAGGCGAGGCCCCACCTCAGGAGTCCTGCCCTGAGCCTTCCCCTGAGAGGGGGAGGGCGAGAGACCCTCGGGTCCCCTCCCTCATCTTCACTGAGGTCAGTTAAATCAGGGCTGGGCATTGATAGGGGTTGGGCTGATTCTTTTGGGGGGGATCAAACTCTTATGGGTGTGCAGCTGTCCGACCTTTACCCCTTCCCTTCCTTTTGCCACCTTCTGACAAGGCCACTCCACGGGCCGGGAACCACTGATCCCTGAAAGCCTGGATGCCCCCTGCCCAGGCACGAGGAAAAGAGTAAGAGCTCAGATGGCTGAGTCATAGGAGAGGCTTCAAGCAGGACTGACAGCCACGGCCTGCTTGTCCCTGGGCAGAGGCTCTGGGCTGCCCAAACGGGGCTGCTGTCACCTGGGCCACTTGTCTCAGACCACCAGCACCTCTTATCACCATCACCTTCATTACCACCACCATTTGAAAGCTGAGCCGGTGGAGTTTCATTCCAGGTACCCGGCCCACCCAGGATCAGAACCAGTTCCTTTGGGGGCCAGGGGAGCTCTGAGCCATATACTGGGGCTACTGGGTGCCATCTCATACCCGCCCTCCTCTTCTTCCCTCTATACTGCTGTTTGGAGGAGGTGAGCGCAGTACCCAAACTCCTTTGAGGGCGAGGTCACTGGTATCGAATCTGTGGGGCTGGGGCAGGCTGGGGGTTCAGGGGAAAGAAAAGAACCGGATTGAGCTGAAGGTGCCCTTGGGCGTGTCGAAAGCATATCGAATGCCACTCGCCAAGGGAGGACGCCTCTGGAAGAAGACCGGGCAGGGAAGGGAGAATGACAGCGGGGGACATACAAGCCCAGGCGCCTGGAGACGGGGAGGGCGGCGAGGGACAAGGAGA